>NC_058059.1:17549179-17854041 GCF_020085105.1 Siniperca chuatsi
GAGTGACAAGAAAACATGGAGAAGGAAAGTGAAATTGTAAATACGGAGTTTTTGTTTGTATGGGAGTTCTAAATAAAATAAGAAAATTATCAAATGGGATCAAGTATGGTAGGGTTATTTTAAACCATCATTAACTTGTATCGTGATATATATTGTTACCGTGAAATAAAATTTCATATACCGTGATAGAAGATTTTGACTATATCGCCCACCCCTATTTTTAAAAAATTGAATGCAAAGAAGAGTGGTAACTTTTTAATAACAGAACACATCCAAACGCAAACAGAAACGATGCAAGAAAACAGGTCTCATCACAGAGGGACTGTTTCAGTGTGTTCAGTTGTGAATGATCATCATATTCAAATAAGATGCCAGAGTTTGACTAGTGGTCTATGTTCATGTTTACATTTACTATTCAACAATGGGTTTGTACCAAAAACCGAATTAGTCCTGTGTTTGTTGTGTCACAAGATTACAAGAGCACCGTTAAGATCTCAAGAGGCTGGGTAAAAAGGTCATGTTTTGGGTCCCTGACTGAAAAGCCAAAAACTCTTGGATTTATTACCATTTTACCTATGTTGTTTATAACCCCGAAGCCATTATGAAGAAGAAAAACTTCTAGACCATAAGTCAAACTCTGACAAGTTAAATGATTTAGTAGGTGCAGCTTTCTTTAAGAAACTAGAAGTGCATTGGTGAAGTGCAGGACAACATGATACAGGGATCCCTAAAATAAGTTTTGTATTGTCCTAAAATCCACCACAAGATGCCAATCAGATGAATGATGGTTGGAATCGTATGATGAATATAGGTGTCTCGCTGAAGCTTTATCTTTAGTTTTCGTTTTTTACTCGTGCACCTACCCTCAAAAAGATGCACTAGAAAAACACAACCTAAGCCAAATCAAATGTATTGTCAAAGGCCAGAAACATTAGGTCATCAATGGTAACCAACCAGTCACCAGCAGTTGTATTTATTTTCTTTCCCCCTCAAAGATACCAGGTTTCAGCAAGACATGAGGACATAAAGAGTTAAGTGGCTAGGTTCAACTTCAGGTCATTCACACTCTCAATGAGTTTCAACATAAGACTCAGGTGAATTAGCCCATTAAGCTTAAATACCAAAGAGTCTTCATATGGAATGGAAGTAAAAGGAAAAAATGAAAGGATCAGAAAGAGGTGAAAAGGAGGTAAAGAAAATGGGGGAAGGGAAGTTTAAGAAGAGGAAGGTTTGCACAGCTCTTCAGTGACAGTAATAAGCTAGTGAGAACAGATTTGATTCAGGGTCCCTGGTTCACCTTTGTTCAATGCCTCTTGTCTAAGTAAATCTCACATTCCAGAAGTCAGAAAATGTTCTGCTGGAGTTACAGAGCAGAATCTGATCCCTGGAGAACATTTCAGTCCAGCGTTCAGGGGAACTCCAGAGCCGGAGGATTCAGCTTCCAGAAATCTGTGAAGGTTCCAACTTCAAAACTCAGACAAGGATCCTTTTCCAGAACCTACAGGAGGTTTCAGAAACTAGTCCCATGTCTAACCAGGTTTCTCTGGGCAGAACAAAGGAGAAAAGCTTCAGAACTCTGGGAGTGTGTTTGTGTGTTGGTTAGTCTGCTGGTGGGACTGGGTATATTGAGCAAACTGGTTAGACTGGTGCGTAGTGGGCTGACTGGGTGCAGTCTGGTTTGCTTGCTGGTTTTCTGATTGGTACTGTTCTAACTCTCTCTTCCTCCTCATGGCTGACTGCAGCTGCTGCTTGATTACGAGGATTTGACCCTCCAGTTCTGACAGCTCCTGTGCCAACGGGTTCCGGCCCACACCCAGGCCGGGGCCGCTGTCACCCACACCCAAACCCCGGCACTGTCCCGATGTTATGCCCTGCCCAGAGCCCCCCTGCCCTGGCCCCAGTCCTTGGCCCAACCCCCGCCCTAAAAGGTCGGAGCGACCGTTAGAGTTGGTCACTATGGGCAGGTGTTTCTCCAGTAGGGGAAGAGAATGGGGATGAGGCTGGGGCGATGGGGGAGGTGGAGGAGGAAGATCCTGGGACGATGTGTGTTCCAGGTCATTCTGCATCTCTTGTGGAAGGACCCTACGCCTGTTGCAGTGGGAGGACTCTGCAGGATTCCAAGAAGCTGACTGGTTGTTTCCCTCATTGCACCTGGAGATAAGACAGATGCATAGAGAAATGTAAGGTAGCAATTCTGTTTTTTTCCTAAGAATGCCAATGTGAGAGATTGTGTATGATCTGACTGCTTCTTTTCAGGCTGAAGCCTGTAAAACCAGTGGCTCAGATGGTATTTTTCCTCACAGACTATTGTACAGACACCATAGATTATGTCATCTATGTGCTTACATTCTGAATTGTTGCTGCACATACAGTATAATTCTATGCATGTTGTATGACAAACAATTAGGGAGAACCAGACCTTGAACAAGATAGTAAAGTGAAGAGCAATTTCCCTAAACTGCTGTGTGGGAGAGTTCCAGACATTATTGTTGTCTTGTGTCGAGATTCTTGGAGGAATACAACAACCAGTGTGAATGCTTGCCAAGAGATAGTACAAGTGTTCTCCCTGAATGCCCCATTAAATGAAAAATGCCCTTTTCATGTGTGTCTCTGAGTGTATTATTCTGCTTTTTATCATGTAATATGTTTTCTTTTTATTTTGTAGTTACACTAGCAGCTTGGCTTTAGGGATGGGTGTGTCGGTCAGTCCACCAACCACATTGGTCCAGACTGAAATATCTCCTTAAATATTGGATAGATTGCAATTAAATTTTGAACAGACATTCATGGTTCCCAGAGGATGAATCCTACTCACTTCACTGATTCCCCAACTTTTCCTCCATCATGAGGTTGACATTTTTCGCATTAAGTGTAATATCTTGACAAATATTGGATGGATTGCTATGCAATTTTGTACACACTTTCATGTTCCTGTCAGGATGAATTATAATAACTTTGGTGATGCTTTAACATTTCCTCTAGCACCATCAATAGGTCAGATTTTAATTTGTCCATTACTTTGGTTTATGACCAAATACCTGCAAAATGGATGACATATATTGTATTTGGTACTAATTAGCAAATTGCATTGCTAATATGCGCACAATTGCTCACAACATGCTAACAATGGCAGTTATGAGCATGTTAGCATGCTGACATTAGTGTTTAACTCAAAGCATTGCTGTGCCTAAGTGCAGCCTCACAGAGCTTCTAGCATGGCTGTAGACTCCTAGTCTTCTTTTAATCAGAATCCCACACTTTTCTTGTCAAAATAGTCTGAATAGATTTGATCATTAATTCTCCATTTGGGGGTGTATATGATCATAGATTTTATAGCGATTTTGTAGTGATTCAGGCCACTCCTAGTTTTATGGTGAGCCAAGACCCAACATTTGAATTTATTGGCCTCCATAATGACATTTAGCAGCCCATCTTTATTTAAAGCCATATCAAAATGTATCAAGCTGTGGTTGGGTTGTGGCAGGGCTTGCAGATTGGATGGTATGAGTACATTTACTTGAATATGAATCATGTCATTGTTTAAATGTAATGCAAAAAAAGAAGATATTGACTGTCAAGGCTCACTGGTAGAAATCAAATTCATGTCCAATTAATTCCTCTGGCACCAGCACTGATCCCACCAACCTCTCCCATCCAACCTGGAAGTCTACCTTCATCTTTAAGCTAATGAGCACAAGCAGCAGTAACGTGGGTTGGAGGTGTCAGTCTGACACAACATCATTAATGTTATGTTCTATTCAGGCTTAAACATATCAACACCTGACAAATCCTTTCTCTTCGTGCTGCTCCAGGGAGTTATGGAGGAGCAGAGTGATCCTCAATCAGTGTCCATTTGTCCTGCCTTCTTTTCAACTCATTTATCCTGCGTAATCATGTTTCATCTACTGTGGAAGCACCACAAACCACAGAAGGAAAATGTAATCTCAGAGCTATTTCATTGGTGCTTTAAGGCCACACAAACTTAAAAAACAGCAAGCCATGGTTTTCCTTGGTGACATATCAATTCCTTTGATGGCACTGACCATGAAAAACTCCTGCAACATCAAGTCACCTTGGACCTTTGCCCAAAGCTTCTCCTTTTTTTACACAGCATCAGCACATGATAGCAAGAAGAAAGAAGAAGAAAGTGGCATCTGCAATACATGATTGTATTTTACACAAGGCCGGTGTCATCTTGGGTTTATAGAAGGTACCACTGAGTGTCCTTGCTTTTATGCTTCACCAAACATTGGAATTTTTTTTTTCTAGAGGCAGACCTAGCCTCTGTCCAGATAATTGATTCTGAATATTTTGTTATTATTGAAATGTTAATCTTTTGGTTGATACATAATCAACTTTATGAAATTGACTTTGTTGTAGTCTACTGCTTTATTAAAATAACATTATGAGGTGTTTTGGTGAGTCAGTGGATTAAATGCCACATAAGGGCCACATCCTGAGTTCTTATTCAGACAAACAAAACAAGAAATGTTGCATTTTAAGACAAATTTATATTCATAAGAATGGTAGAGTAGTAAACAGATTAGTATCAGATTTTAATGGTAGGGTTATGGTACATTATAAAAAATCCACTTAAAAAAACTTTTTTATGAACATAAATTTTAAGCATTATGTTAAGCTCCTGAGATCACTCTGTGCTCCCTATCACTGAAAATGAGAACACAACTCAGTATACAAAGCACCAATATAATATAATACATACTGTAAACTCTAAAGTTTCCTGCAGTCATTTATAGGATACCTCTGAGTTGCCAGAGACTTTGAAAAGAACAAAATTTGGTTTTCTCTCTCAAACAGAAACTTTTCACATCTATTGGACCAGATCTGCAAGCTGAAAAATAACCATTATTTCATTAAAGGAGTATGGTGGAGAGATTCCCATCATATGAATTGAAGCCTAACTGAAGAACTCTCTGAATCAAAGGGATTTTTTGCCTGGTGATAAAAAAGTGACAAGAAGAATCTAATGAGATACTTCTGACATCAGAAGAGACCTTAAGCGGCGTGATGAGACATCAGAATATAAAAACATGAAAAGAGTTTCATCTTAAAATGATATATGCACTTTTTAACAAGAAGGCACCTGTGCTTACATCACAGCTACAATGAAAGAGAATATTTTCCAAATATGGTTAACATTATCAGATCTCTTAAGCTATGAATCTTAAGATAATCACCCCAATTTATAAGCAATACGTATTGATGTTAGTGTCCTATACAGCACAGATGTTCTCTAACTAATTATGTTATTTCACAGCAGCCAGATGATCTCAGGCAGGTCCCTGGTAGGTGATTTAAAACAATTGCTGAGCTTTTGTGCTACATTAGTACTCAATGAAGGTGGAAAAGTCAGGCTTTTAAATCCCTGCGTGCATTGTTTTTGCTTTTATTTAAGAATAATCTTTTGTTTTATATTTTTCATTTTGAAAGCACTTTGTGGCTGCTCTGAAAAGTGTGATGCAAATAAAGATGATTCTTATTATTAGCAGAGCCTCTAGTCTTTCCACATAACTAAAAAGCCTCTGCTGTTTTTCCATCCAGCCTCTAATTTATTTTCCTTAGCATTTAGGAGTCCATGTAACGCCGATATGAAAGAGGAGAACTTTCAACTTTCGTGATATGAATGGGCATGGTGATTGAGATAGAGCATCTCACTAGAAAATACACTAACACTAACTTTTTTTTTTTTGCCTGGCAGAGATTCCCACAAGAAATAATTATATCAAGGTCAGAAAGAGAACAGTGCACTGTGCAGTGTTGGCAAGTGTGTTTAGCAGATGAAAAGCATTCTAAAAGAGAAATAATTATTTTTTTCTGCAATGTTAGGATGTCCTTCACATCATAATTATTTTCTATGATGGTATATACACATACATATAAGGTAAAGCTCATTCTTGTGTTGCTTTCAGTAACATCAGTGGGCATCTCCATTTCTAACTCAAAAACAAATAGAGCTTTGTTTTACATTCTCTATATGAAGAGGTCAGAAGCCTATATACACAACTGCAAGTCAGCCTGTTTTTACCCTCATTATTTATGGAGAGACAATTTAGTTTTCACAACTGCTGAGTGTGAGGTACTCCTGCCCCTTTTCTTCAGAGAGGCCAGATCCCTCAACACCATTTACAGCTCTCAGATTTCTCCACATAGTTTTCAGAGATATCTGAATATTTTCAGAAATATTGATTTTTTTTTTTAAACAAATGTCCTCCTGTAGATCCAGAGTTGTTAGAAAGTAGCAAAATTAATTTGCAAGTAGCAAGTACCAAAATACAGAATCCAAGGCTATTACAACTCACAACTTCCTGTAATCGCCGATACTTTTCTATCTCAGGTCAACCAGTGCAGCTTGTGAAGAGAAGACAGCTCATGTTTACCTGCAGCAGCTCTCTACGCTGCATCCTTAGAATGGAATTAGATTGGAATATGTCACCACTGACCAGTATTTCCCAACCCATCTGTCATTACAGATGTTGCTAGCAGTCACAACAACACACAAGCCCAGTGAATAGGGAGGCTGTCCTTCAACAAGCAGAACACAAGTGCACCAGAAAGACATGCACCCTGCTGAAGTGTCCTTGAGCAACATATTGAATCCCTACCAGCTCAGGGGTGCAGTTCTGTACAGCTTTAAATCTCTTGACTACCGTGTGGAGGGTGAAAATGTTAATGTCAAATTTGGTTATTAGTTATGAAGTAGCTCTTATCTGTTGTGATTACACCTCGCTCAAATTGTAGTGATGGTTGCTCTGGTTGCTCAGAAGTGAGGGATCAAGAGCAAAATACAAACCGTTTCCTAAACAGCACAGACATTGCATGATTTACCTTATATGTCATCCCACATGAATAACATACAGCTGGAATAGTGTACAAGACACAGACCAAAATTTAAAAGCATTTAAAAATGTCAGATATTATAAATACACATGAAACCAAAGGCAATCAGGACAACTAACGAAAAAACTGGAACCACTAAAACTGCAAATTGAAGGGAAATATAATGTAAAAAATGCTAACTGAAATACGTTGTGACTGATTTTAGTAATGATGAATATAGGTAAGTATAAACAGTGGGAGAAATGCTCCTATCCCATATAATTTCTCTATCAAAAGGATTATAGCAGCTTAATTGTAACTGAAATTATTGATCTAAAGTGACGAATAATCTTGTTTTAGCGTGGTTGGTTAAAGGTCTTTTCTCAAGCTACATACAGTAACCTTAGCACTGTGTTTGATACTAAATCACAAGATCTTAATTGGACATCGGAGAGTGTTTCAGGGTATCGTAACTCTCTCAGACAGACACTTCTCTGATGCCTTTGGGCTTTTCTACAACCTTGTTAGCACAGTTAGGAAATGAAATACATTATGGTTCCATCCTAAGTAGTCGTTTTAAATGAAATTTTTACCCATATGCTCCATTTGGTTACATAATGCCTTCTTTTTTATCAAGCTGTAAGATGTACACTAGTGGTAGCACTGATACTTGAAAGGTTTTTGGTGTATTTTCTTTTAACCGACCCCAAGATGGAACCCTTTACAGCACAAAACCTCATACACAAATGGGAAGATCATCCTATTTCAGTCAGTGCTTGCAAAACAGACATTTCTGACACACAAGGTTTCTGCAGGACACTGACAATATAACAGTAATAATTTATGACTCTCAGACAGCATGCAGGCACGATGCAGAAGAACTTGATTGAATGAGCATAATTATGCAGGAGTAGGTAATCTATCCTCATTACCACAGGCATCCCTCACATGGCCTCGGCTCCATAATTATTACGTGTATTTAATCCCCACTGAGTGCTCCACCTGAGTGTCCCCTCAGTGTGTGGTGCTAAGTAGGTATAGGTGTGAAATAGAGTACGGCAGAATTTTTCAAACAGAGAAAGCTCAAATGGAACTAATTTGCTCAGCAAAAGCTTGAGGGTTGTTTTGATCTCTCATTAGAAGCCTTAAAAAAGAGTAATAATCTTCCCACTTTGCTTACCCTACATCAGAGATGCTTATCTGATAGCAGAGGAAACTCAAATGTGACATTAAACATGGCAATGTGAGCAGTGACCAAATGTGAATAAACGGGGCTTCACTACGAAACACACTGTAGTGGTGTCAAAATGACTGTGACGGTTTATGTAACTAATCTGGACCATGCAACATTTGAAAAAAGACTGACCAAAAAGAAGCTTTCATGATTTACTAAATCTCCCTCTCTCACCCACTGAGCCAAACAATACTCTGTGACGTCAGCATGAGATTATTTCCTCAATTTCCCTTACTGATAATTAGCTTCCAACGGACTGACCATTCTATTTAGTTTCTGATTAAAAGTGGGTCCCTTAACTGCCACTGATGTTAATAGATGTCACTTATGCGCAGCCTGATCATTTTACCAATGGGCTGTTTAAGTTTAAAAATTGGCTTCCTGCTAGAAATGCTTCTGAGCTTTTTTTGGTGCAAAGATATGGGCTCATATGTGATATGTGTCCTAGTGACACCCCAGAATTCAGTGTGGCATCTTTCTTAAATCTAAGCAATTTTCTTTGTTTGTGTGCTGCTTGTAATGTAGTTATGGTATTTTAAAATTTGAAATGGTGGGAAAATAAAATTGCATGCAGTGGTTGGATACCACTCTGTGAGGAGTAACAATACGCGATAAAAACAGGAACACAGCATGTAAAAATAACTGTGTTTCCATCCACCTGTTTTATGACCATTTTCAATTTGAGTATAAAAAACCTGAGTGGAAATGCTGGAAATTAAAAAAACAACAACAACAAAAAAAACCTCACAATATCACAAAAATGTTTTTTAAGGTTGGCGGAGGTGGACAAGTGGGTGTATCGATAAAAGCAAAATGCGACAAAGTGCAATGGAAATAGATCTAGCGAATACATTTACAACAGGTACATAACAGTGAATCCAAACATACATGACGCATGTGACTTAAACGTCCACTGAAGCCTCCGCTCCACTGAAAATATCAGATCTGTGTGGACCAATGAGGAGACTGTAACGCTCCTCAACTTAATACATGAAACAAACATAAATGCCATACAGTGTTTTCACCATTTGAGGTTTGTCTGGAGCTCTTTTAATTACGTCAACTCATTGCGCCCTCTTCTTCTACAATGATTTAATCGCACCTGACTGGAGAATTAGAGCCACCAACTGCTTATCATAACGGCAGTGGATGGAAACAATTAAATTAATTAGCATTTTCTTTTGCATATTTTTTAGAAATTTGGCCACAATTTGCGCTAAAGTTGGATGGAAACCTGGCTATTTTTGTGTCAGCATTACTTAAATTTTGGAGCTGCCTTAAGTCAGTGGCAAGACTGTTTCTGTTTTTTGGGGGGCTTTTTTGCCTTTTTTTGATAGTGCAGCTGAAGATAGACAGGAAAGGGGGAGAGAGAGGGGGGACATGCAGCAAAGGGCTGCAGGCTGGATTCGAACTCAGCCTTGGTACATGGGTACCTGCGCTCTACCAGGTGAGAGACCAGGGCGCAACGGCAAGCCTGTTTCTGATAGGCTCATTAAAACTCTTGTCATGCAAGGGCACAAGTCCCAGGTCAAAACAAAATGTACTAAATGGGTCATAAATAATTACAACACAACTGGTTCATATTCAGTTCAATCAGTTAGGGATGAGATTTTCCTCAAATCAAATTAATAAAAAAACATCACATTAAGCATGAATATATTACAGTGATACATGTCTAGTGGATTTATTCGATTGAACAAAAACTATATTGAGCCCAGCTTTCAATGACGGGGGCGGTACCTCTTCTCGGGCTTGGTAACAGTCGGTAGTTTGTCATCAGTGAAGACTGAGTTAAGGGCCCGGTGTAATCTCTGGAAAACAAGCAACACATTAGCCTTCACATGCTTACTGTAAATAATTGTGTCAGTTCCTCTATGATTATTCTGTTGTTTATTGGGAACTTGAAAGGCTGTGTGTGTCAGAGAGAGAGAGAAAGAGAAAGAGAGGAACAACAACAAAATGTGTCTATCTAAATATATGGACTGCACTAGTAACTACACGAATACTTCTGTACTTTAACTTTGGTAAAATTTCGACTTTTGCTTTCAATACTCATACTTGCAATGGAGTATTTTTACATTCTGTTATGCCTACTTCCACTAACTGTAAGTAAATAATAAGAATACCTCTTCTGGTGATTGTAATGCTTCACTGTGTTGTATATGTGTGTGTTTGAGTTCAGTACCTGGCTAGTGTGCAGCCAGTATTTGAAGCGTGGCTCCTTGACCCTTGGGATCACCAGCTTGTACACGATGTGTTCTGCTATTGTGGTCAGTAGAGATAAGGCCACGCCCACACAGAGCATCACAAACAGACCGGAGAAATGCTTTATACCCATCTGCAGCGTCTGGAGAGTCATGGAGTTAGGGAGTGAGAGAGTGAAGGCAGGGAAAGAAAGTGAACAGATGGAAAGAAGAAAGAAGGCGATGCGGAGAATAAGAGATCAGAGATGCATATTTATTGCTTCTAATGGAGGTGTAGTTGTCTGAAAAAGTCTATCCAGGAAGTACAATGATAAAAAGTCCCTCAGGTTGTGCTGCATAGTGGTAAAACAGTCACATAACAAGACAAAACAAGATTACACTTATTTACACACACATTTATGTTTAATTATTGATCAAACCCTTTATCTTGAAATTCCCATGAGTATGGGAATATTAAGTCACAATATATATGCTTATTACACGGCTTTGTTGAATACTCAATTCTGATTGGTCAATTACGGCATTCTACGGTCTGTTATTTCTGAATAACAGACCGTTGCTATGGACACAGTTCTGATCATAGACTCTCGAGTCCAATCATATCAATCCACAGAAATTTTTTTTTTTAAATCAATGAAATCAATATTTGGTGTCAAATTACTGATTTCTTTACTAAGTATCCGTGTAATAAGCAGGATAATGTACAGCGAGCCTGTCATTATTGCGAAATTAACCCCTTCAAGGTGATTCTAGACTGTCGGGGTTAATTTTGCAATAACGGCCGGCTATCCCCTGCATAATTTTTCACAAGGTTTAAGCTCCATGGATTCACTATGGTAATGACACTGACATATTTTATTCTTTTTCTTATGGTCTTTTTTTACTTGTGTTCTGTGTTTTATGTTTGTATTGTAATTAAATTAATTGAGAACAATTGTAAAACTGCATATGTTTGGGCATCCTTATCTTATTCAAGCAGATGTTGTTTTCAGTAGTAGGTGTGGCAGTAGCTTTTGGCTGGTCTATACAAAATTGTTTCTCCAAACACTTTAATGATAAAAACTAGTGTAATTGTATTTTTTTTGTTGCTATAATTACCCATGAAATGTGTGAACCCACTGATGTATTCACCACAGTCAGAAGTTCCTGCTGTCTCTATTACAGCAAGTTTGGACGACCTCCGAGGAGTCATCCGCTCCCATTGTTTTCAAAATTCCATTAAAAACAGCTCACATAGACAAAACGCTGCATTGACAAACCTAATGCATCATGTATTTTTTCCCCATAACTTGACTTCATAACCCACAATCACTGCAGCTGCAGATGTAAAAGCTTTATACAAAAAAATGAGTGCGAGGAGACTATAGCTCAGGTTCGCTTTCAGCTCTGTTTTCCCTCCGATCACAGGTAAACAACAGTATGAAGCAGTGGAAAAAGTGAAAATAGTCTCCCAACTTAATAAGTGACAGCATTACAAAGTCATTAAAATAAAAACTGCAATGCTTGTGTGCAGCACTGAATTCAGCATCATCTTTCCAAGAGAAATGGAAGACTTTTCCAGATAATTGGACATCTGAAATAAGATATCACCTTCCCTCAGTTACTTCTCCTAGAAAAAAAGAGCATGAGTTTCATTTTAAATCACTGTGAGATTTTTACTAATTTCTGATTTTCCTCCTACTCCTGTTGAAAACCCTCAGATCATCTCACTCTGGGATATCACACTTTGCACTAAGATTGTGATCCCCCCCCCCCGATCTTAATTTGCACTCATTCTATTCTAAGTGTGTCACTCTGGAGTAACCTCTCAGAAACATCTCAAGTGTAAAATCTTCTATTGTGATAGCACACTTTTCTTAATTGAGCACCTGTTACAGTTACTGCAGATGTACAGTCTCATATGAATCTTTTTACTGCTGAGTATGGAACAGCTTGTGATACGGCAGCAGCTGCCATGATTGCATTATAAAGTCATGTTGGAAAAAAATACATGATGGATTAAATTCGTCATTGCGGTATTGTGACTTGGCGAGCTGGCTTTAATGAAATTTTGGAGAGTGGGAGCTGATGATTCCTGGGGAGTCAGGCAATACAGACAGTAGTAGCGTCTGACTGCTGGGGAGGACATTTTAAACTTTGTGGGAATTAACTGGGAGAGGAAAAAATAAACACAGTGGTATTATCCTTTAACAGTAAGACAAGCTTACTGAGGATACATGACATTAATCTAATCTAATACTTAGTTTCAGGGCATAAAAAGCAGCAAGTAAGTTATTGTGTATCAACCCACTCCAACATTCCTCACAGTTATGGGTGTTTTAAGCACATATTCTAGCAAGTTTTGGCAACACACACACTTCCTGTCTCTTGTCACTGTATGCAACCATGAAGAGCAATCCTTTCTCACAACTTCTCTTCTATGTTTTTTACCTTCTTTGGTTAGATAAACTTGCTGCAAAAATCTATGAATAACTTAACAACAAAGCACATAACACTCATAATCTTCATCCCCTTGATCACAATTTATTTCTTGGTAATGTTAAGTTTGGCCCTCTTAATGTTAGGTAATTGAAAAATATGTCATTTATTGGTATTGATTTTATTACTTCAAATGGGATCAACTTCTTTAGGGTGACAGGAAGCTGGCCGAATGCCAGAGAGTTTGGCTGCCTCACTGAAGCCAATCCATCAGATTTTCATCTTTTCAGAATCCCGGGCTTGCTGTGCTGGTAGTGTAGCAGTCATTCATCGGAATAAAAGATTGCCTAAAAAAATGCTGAGCAGGACTAAACTGAGCCAGCCTAGTCAGTAATTCATATTGCTTATATCACGTGGCTTTCCCACTGATGTCGTCCAGTGTTCATTTTGACAGCACACTGTAACGGTGCCATAGCATGCTACTTTTGTTAGGACTTTCTGGGTGACAATGAAGCTGTATATTCAAGTGAGCAATGTGAAGTTTAAACATCAGTTTAGGTTGATTTAATTTGATGATACATGCTCTGTATAACTTATTTTACAACAGTATCTATAATATGAGAACTAGAAGTATGCACATGATCATCATACTGTGATTTCTGCATGGCACCTGACTGATATGTTTGTGTGCAAAATTAAATGATACACAGATGAAGCTAAATACTGGTCTAGCAGCTTTCTCTGCTGTCACTGTAGGCAGGTGGAGGCATGATCGCAAAATGAAATGTCCTGGAGCAATTTAAATGTCTGCAACTGTAGATAGCATCTCTAACACGTCTAGCTGTTTCGCAGTGGAAAATGGTTCACTTCAGTGACACTGAATCTGTTGCACTGTAATGTACTACTTCTGCTACTCATATGAGACTCATGAGACGGTAATTTACATTTATGTATTGGGTATTCAGGTAATGTTGTCATTCAAAAACACACACCATGAGTGCTTCTTAATTAGACATTGTAATGAGCAACCAGCAGAGGTTATATGTCAGTAGCTAAGAGAGATAAATAATAGAAAGAAAAGTACAAATACAGGGAGAAGATGGGGCAGAAGGGGGACGTGAATTCCTTTTTGAAGAAATTCGTTTTTAATGCTTGATAATAGGGAGTGTGCAGTGCGCACTGAGCTAGGAGCCACTTTTGGGGATTCCAGGGTCACAGCTGCGTGAAGAGACGGCCAGGCTGGTAAGAGAGCTAAGTGCTCGGTAATAGCAGAACAGAATGGACCACGGGGCCTGGATTGTTTAGGACTGTGAAGTTATGGGAACATAGCTCGGAGGGAACGGCCAGAAAGATTGTGAAATGAGGAGCAGAGTCCTTGATAAGGAAGAAGGGCTTTTAAGGGTAAAAAAAACCTTTCATTTAGTTAGGAACTAAAAACCTGTGATAGCAACTGAAACACCCCTTTATATTTCAACCATATCCAGGGGAGGGGAAAGGAAGATACAAAATGTCAAAACATCTATTCTATCACACAAAACAATACATTTGTTGCTGTATGTAACAAGTGGTTCTGTTCCTACCTCAGTCACAGCGAAGCTGCGCTTCCCGCAGGGCACAACCTTGTACCATTTGTCATGCAGCATGTCCATGAAGCCATCTGACTTGTACTGACTAACAAGCTCTGAGATATTGGAGGTGAGTGGAGAGTTCTGAGGGAGGCCAATCCCATAGCCTGCCAGTGGAAATACACAGTACAGACTCATTATTCCTTTGTCACAACAACAAAATCATTTTCACTTCACCTCCATGTACTGCCATTATATTCTTTCACTGGTTTATAGCTGTGCATGAAAATAAGGAACATAACTGCTGAGCAGAAAGAAGGGAGTCTTGGTGATTTTTGCCGATGCTTATCAGAAAGCACTATTGTTACTTAAAAACAATGCAGGTACTTGATATTGTAAGTCAAACTTGCTTAGCATGCCAGGAAATAGTGACAAATACTGCAATAGCCAATTACAAAAGTACCTTGCCTTGGTAGGAAGTACACTGATTGATTTGTATTGTATCCTAAAGGCTTAAAGGTGCATTAAGTAATTAACAACAACACTGGAATCTGGGACTGTGATGGCCTGTAATGGAAGCAACCACCATGGGAACATTTTCACAGTGGGAGGAAGAAGCTTGCTAAATGGACCAGAGATTAACAGTAGACAGTGGAGAATCTAAGCTGTTGAAAGCCAGAAGATTAACAGCTGTTGAGTGATTGATATTGTTCAATTCAGGGCTGTCCTAAAAATGCTCATGGTCAGTTAGTCTGCAGTCATGCAGAAAGACCTCTTAAAATCTAGTGATAATTAAAAACCATAACATATTTGTGAATACTGTTGTGATGCCAGAAATCAGACTATTGTTTTCCAGTACTGACTAGTGACTAATTTAATCTAAAACCTTCTTAATCAACCAGTACCCTAATCAATTAGCCAACAAATGCTTGCATTTATATATAGTAACATTTTGTGTCCTAAATAAGGAAGTAATTTGTCATATAATAATACTACCTTCTATAGCAAAGGGTTTTCCGACTGTTAGTGTTTTACAATCTGCATCTATGGAGACCTCATAGTCCAGCAGAGCTTTGTCCATGATGAATGCATCCAGCTTCTGAGGGTCAGCCCTGTAAACACACAGCAAGTAGATATACTGGAAGTGGTGGTTCTTGACTGAGATGGTGAGAACTCAGCTGTATATACACTGTATAATACTTACCGAACTTTACAGCATTCGTCTAACACAACACGGTGTACTAATTCAACATTTCAGCGCACACACATTTTTGCAAGCACTCCTTAGGCTAACAAATAAACAGTGTAGAGTCAAATCAATCATTGCATCATTCCACGAAATATGATCACAATTAAATATATGACATTTCAGACATTGTGTGAGATGTTCAAACAGTCAGAGCAGAGTGTTGAATCGTGCCTTTAAGTTTAATGACAATCTGATCAGTGGCGTTTGAAATGGTTTTGATGGATTACTGGACAAACAAACAGACAGATGGACTGGGACTGATCCATAGTCACTCTCCCAAATTCATCGTGGTGACAAATATAACCATAGCACTTACAAAAATCTTACATCTTCTGGGAATCAACCCCAGAAACAAACATTTTAAAGCAACCCTCTGAATTTCACATGAAAAATTAACCTCTAAAACCTCCTGAGGCAGAAACTTAAATGAACCTTACTTTGCCATCTCACTCCTGGTCTGCTACTCTGAGTCTTATTTTCTGTCCTCATGTCACACCTCTGACCTTACAGAGTGAGTGTAAAGAATGAGAAAAGTTGGGGTTTTTTCATTTTATGAGTAGGGTAAAGTTGAAAACACTGTGTGGGGGTTTGAGATTCAAAACAAACAAGATCCAGTAAACAATAAAGCAAACACATACTGTAGACATACTAAACACAACAATAAGAGGTGGAACTGAAAGTAGTGAATAAAGAACAAAAAGCATGTGATGATGAATTGTTTTGTGTTTGTGGATATTTTATAGAGCCTTTCAGAAACTGAAAATGGGATGCAAATGATTCAACAAACTTTTCTCAACCTTTTGCCTCGACTGAACCTAATATTTCTCAGGCTGGTCTGGCCTGTGGTTTTCCAATACTTTTACTGGCCATATGCCAGTAAAATTACTGCCTTTCTGCCAGTTTCTGCCAATTTACTTGCATTCCTCACTCTGTTATACAGAGGTGAGATATTAAGTCACAACACTCTTAGCGAGGCTTTTACAAATCAACTCAAAATGTCTGTACTGACAGACAAAACCTACTGGGATACACATTCTACAAAGCCCTTTTCAAGATATTCTCTGTATTTTTTGCTCGCTATCAAGGACAGTGTTTGAAATCCTCCGCTATCTTCTACGCACAAGCTGGCTGTTCATTATTACAGGTTGAAATAAGGTTTTAGCTTGTGTCCTTGGTCTTTCCACCACAGTATGCTTTTGATGTTATTTATTTTTTGATGAGACCTTGGCATCAACTAATTACCTGACCAATATGATTAAAACATGATGCCTCCTTTTCTGCATCATCTTCCTGCAGTAGTGCTCGGAAAAGTAGCTGAATGATGTATTTGCATCCCGATGGCATAACTGGAAAACACCAATAGTAACAGGACGTGTGTGTGTGTGTGGATTTATTTAATACAAGGCGATGTGAGACACAGCAGTTCCATTCATGTTGAATCACTGAGGTTGATCAGGGAAAAGTCTTGACATCACAGCCAGGTTAAAAATCCTCTGGAATAAATTGGTGTGAGCTTGTGTTATGTGAAACTCATTCACAGATGAAACTAAATCTTAAGGCATATAAAAGCAGCATTTCCAATATCTCTGCTACTTTAATGAGCAAGCCAAAAAAGTACAAGACAGTTGTCTGATGGCTAATAATGCTCCAGTCAGTGCACTTTCTCAGAATGTACTAATTATATAGCAGACAGGCTGCAGTTAGTAGTTGTTGCTAGTTTCAATTGCTGTGGTGAGACGTGTTCATTAGGCTGAAACACTATGGTAAAACACAGCATTGATTAAAAACACATACTGTAATGGGTGCATAGTGTGCAGGGATGAGAACCAGACCTCCAAATTTCATGTATTTTCCACAAGCAGTGGTGTTATAACAATCGGGGTGAATGACATTTTTGTATCTATCACAATAAGAAAATACTTATGATTCAAAATATGATCATGGTCATGATCCTAAGTAAAATCCAAAATGCCAGTTGAAGAAAATCTAAAAATCTAAACACTTAACTTAAAAAAAATTGTCTTTGTTCCATGTCGCAATCAAAACTGTACCAAATTCAAAACTAAAAGATGATTAAACAAAAAGAAAACAAATCACTAGAACAGCATTGCAGGCTTTGTTTTCTTCAATCTATGCAGTAACTTTAACCTAAACAGCACCTTCAACACTCGTTCTACTTATAAAGGTAACCATGGCAATCCCAAAATCCAGTTTTGTTCGGAGCAATTCATGAATGCTGACTTTATTTTCCACGTGGAGCTATGCCTGTCAATGCAGTATACAGTAGATGCATTATACTATAACGTGAGTGTCCAATGCACATATGGCATAGTATATGATTATGTAAGTGATCATAACACCTGTACCCTTGGGGAGTAAACCCTGAACACCGAGTGTTCAAAGTTGCATTGCGGCACACTTGTATGCGATCTTGTTCCCCAGTTGTAATTTTCTAAAGATGACATTTTCCCTTGAACCCTCTAATCAGCATTTTACAAGCTCAGTAAAAAAAATCTTGTTTCATCCATTCAAATTGAGTCCTACCCAGCCTAGCCCTGCATTCCAGCTGCCTTTTCTCACAAAATTCTGCTTTGCTCCACGGGGATGCCAGTTGAATGCTGAAGCAGCTTAAGATGACAGCAATGGCAGGGTAAGAAGAAGGGGGAGATCTGCATGCAAGCAGCAGGCTTGTGGTGCGGAATGATAGCGATGTTTTTTTTTTTTTCAAATTTTGACTTTTCCATTGATTTTCAGGGAATGATCACAGCAAGAGATAACTGGTGAAGATGCCAGTGGTACCAGGTTCAGTGACGACCACTGTGAATGTACAGTACATCATTTCTTATGAGTGTGTACCTGAATGTCTATGTATGTGTCTGCGCAATGTGGACTCTAAAGTGTGTATAACATTGTCTTACTTGAGATTATGTATGCCATCTGGTGTTGCCGGGACATTGTATCTTCTCATGTACTCGTGCATCTCAGGAAAACTCTTCTTGAGGTAGTCCTCTGCGCTGCTTTCTCTCACTGTGGCAAATCGGAATCCCTGAGAGGGATGGTGCAACTGCAGGAAAGAAGACAAAAACACAGATGTTACCCTTAGAATGCCTTCAAAAATATTGATAA
Organism: Siniperca chuatsi; assembly: GCF_020085105.1. Classification (NCBI taxonomy): domain Eukaryota; kingdom Metazoa; phylum Chordata; class Actinopteri; order Centrarchiformes; family Sinipercidae; genus Siniperca; species Siniperca chuatsi. The sequence goes on from NC_058059.1 coordinate 17,567,813, forward strand.
TATTGATAGTTTTCATCTTAGCTTGTTGTTTTTCTTTTCTTCAGTAGGCATTTTTATTCTCACATGCAGAGGGAAAGCGCTTGTGAAATAGATTTTTATTTTATTTTATTTTCTGGAACCAACTCATTATTCCTGCACTCTTGTGATTTGGAGAGTTGGTGAAATGACAAAAGGCATTAATTACCTTACCCCAATTGCCCATACAAAGGTGGCTTCGTTAAATAATATATTTGCTGACTTAAAAGTTTAAAAGACTCTACTCTTCACAATCTGAATCCTGATTGGTGCAGTGAAGTATGTGACATTTTCTTTTTCTAACACACACAGAGAAAACAAGAAATGCAGAATTGTCTAATGTGAAATAACCAAAACTGTGCTAACTTTGGTAGAAAAGAGTGTACTAATGTAACATCTCATCACTCATATTTAGAAGCTGATTGAGAAAATATGTTTTCAGGGCCCTTAAACTTCAACTTTTTCAACTGCAGTTATTTGCAGTGTTCTGAGTTGTATACCTTTGGGTCATGTATCCCTGACAGTTGTTCATAGGTCTTCTCCCCAACCATGACAGCAGCTAGATTAGCAGTGTAGGTGGACAGACAGAACAGACAGAAGATGGCCCAGAGGTTCATCAGTAGGCGGCCTGTCCAGCACTTTGGCGGTTTGATGGCTACCGTTCTCCCAAACAGAATAGCGTAGCACACATTGAGCGCTGAGGAGAAGGAGAACACCCGGTCGCGGTTGCGTCCACGTGGAGTCATACCAAATGGGCTGTGCCACTCATACAGGGTGAGGAAGACAGCGGTGACATGGAGGGAGACAAAGATGCCGAGCCACATGGACCAGTGGAGAGGCCACATGAAGGCACCGATGGGTGCAGCTGTGTCGCGAGTACGAACCTGGGCAGGGTGGACACAGAATTGTTATAACTGATATTATGAAAGTAAGAAATTAGTGTCATTTCCAGATTTTATTGTTGTTCTTCATTTTTACCAGTTGTTCATGATGAGATGGGAAGGAATAAATTGGCTAGGAAGGAAAGTTTCAATCCCCCCATCACCATGTAATACATATAAATACTGTAATTAATGAAACTATTTCACACAGGAAGCTACAAATCCACTAGCCTAGCATTAATCTGACAAAGAGTTGTTTCATAATTCAACAGTCAGAGATGTGCAAAGATACATCAAAATGTATCTTGTTACAAAATACAAAATACCCCTCAAATAAATGTATCAAAATAAAATACAAAATACTGGTGCCAGAAAATATATCAAGATAAAATATATGTATTTTGTTCAAAATACAGTTAAATACATTTGGAACATTGAGCATCCTGTCACAATCTGTCTCCTTGTCCCTCCTCTCCAGCCACATTTCTATTTCCCCAGGCCCTTCATTGCTCTTTTCTTTCATCCACCAGGTGCCCTCAGCTTTCCCTCCTTTCCCCATCACCTGACTGCCCCACCCATCTTCATACCCCTTCCCACTTCCCTCATCTGCTCTGCAATTGCCTTCCCCACCCACCTCCTCACCTGCAGCTCATTCTATAATCAGCCACTCTCTACATATACCAGTCCACTTCCTTTGTTCCTCTGTAAACTGTAAAAAACAAAAACAAAAAAAAAAACAACAACAACAAAATAATACTGATAATAGTACTGCCCATCTCAGCCAACAGTGTACTGTTATGAAATGCAAATCTACTGGTAAAGGAGCTGTTTGTGACACTGTTGTTTGGGACAGAGATACTTACAGTGAAATGGGGAAGAACTGCAGTAAATGTAGTACAGTAGGGTCACTCCACAAAGCTGTACACTGACCAGTCTAGCCCCATATAGGGAACTGCATTAGAATCCAATAAGGAAGGGCTTACAGTAATAAAACTCTGCCATATTGATACTGACCACTAGCATACCAAGCGGGGAGAGTTGAGGTGAGGTCAATGACAGAGAGCGGAGAAGGATGGGCCAAAGAGTAACAGAAGTGAGATATATAACAAGAGGAAAGATAAAAATCAAATGAGGAAAAAAAGAAGTCTGAGAGAGCAAGAGACAGAGAGGTACTGACCAGAATTCCCAGGCTGGTGGAGAAGAAGGGTGATGTGAAGTCAATGACTTGGCTTCTGGCTGAATTAATGCTAAAAGATGTCACTGCCAGGTGGGCAGCGCCACTGAGCAGATCACCCACCAATCCTGTCCAGCGACCATTCTTGAACCCCCCATACTTCCCATCACCTACAATATAGAGGTCAAAAGTGAAGCCCATGTCCTCTGCCAGCTTCTCCAGCAAGTCAATGCAGTAACCATAACAACACTTCTTGTGGTCTGTGGGAAAAGACATGTTGGGTCCTGCAAGGTTATGGAAAAGTCTTTCCAAAACCGAAGATTCATTGGTGAGCGGGTCGAGGCACAGCTGCCCAGCAGGACACAACCCATCCCCATCCACCTCACGGGTAAATACAAACGGGTGCTCCACCAGTGTCACCACCCGCATGTGCAACCGTGGGGATCGGCGCCAGTCGCCTCCGCTCCCAGAACCCTGATGGCTTGGCCAGGCCCCTTGGTCCATCAGAACTTTCCCCCTGCGCCAGCGGCCCAGGCGGGTCCAGGTTGGCTGGCCTAGAGGGTCCAGCTGGAGGGACCAGATGTAGTGATGGGCCTCTGAGATGACATTTTGGCTGTGAATGTCTCTGGATATAAAACCACTCTGGCCCTCAAATGATGTGTTGGATAGAAATCTGAGGGGAAAGAGAAGAAAGAAATGACAGGGAAAAAGGGCGAGACAGGGGGAGGAGAGTGGTGGAAGGAGGATAAGAGGGAAAGAGGATAGCAGAAGAGTTAGAGGAGGAAAGCTCATATTCAGTTTTTCCTATGAATATACACAGTATATCTTGGGTGTTTCCTTCCGTGCAGGTGTGTCCCTGGGAATAACTGAAAGAAACTGCAGACAATAGTTGAACAGATCCAGGAGAATCTCGAAAAACAAACAAACAAATAAAAATTATCTTTGGAAAAACATTTAGCTTTCTATATGTTAAGTTTCCAAAGTTGAAACTAGGGTCAAATTTTTGGCATCGGTTATATACAAACACGCTTGTAGGCTTGACATGGAGACAATTAGCTCATCAGACACGTCACAGTGCAGTCTGGAGGGTAGCAAATTGGATTCAGCCAGACTGGGTTTAAATGTTTCAGTACCATTGACAGGGCAGAGTGACATCTGTTTATGTCTGTTGCCCAATAGTGGCCAAAGGTATTAATGCATAGGGATAATGATTACTAGCCAGTAAATAGTTTCATACTACCTGCAAAATACATGTACTGTTAAGTGGTCGACTGAGAAAGACACATTTTATGTTCATATGGTCTTTGCTCTCCCAATTAGATTTTTTTTTCTCAAAAAGTATAAAAGACAAAAAGCTGAGTTAAATGTTTTTATTTACAATTAATGTGTGGTTTGGTTAATACAGTAGTTTAAAGTTCAAAATTACTTTCTTGCTTATAATATAAAGTGGTCCAGTGGTCGAGATGATTAGTATGATAGTAGCAAACAGTACTGCAAAGGTGATTCATATTAGGCTGAATGCTACTTGAGCTGTCGATACCATCAAAACAGAGGCAATAACCGGATGTCTTGCTTTTGATGTTCAAATTTCCCAGGATTTTAACTGAGCACCTCTAGGACTTCTTATCTATGTTGAGAAGGTTGAGCTTGACAGTTCCTGTTTGACCTTCGAAACCTCTTTCAGTTCCATTCAGTTCCATGGTAATCTGTTAATGAGGACTGTGTAATATACCCCAAAACGCAAGTAAGTGGACCTTGAGTTGAGATTGTTTTATCAACTACTTGATTAAAGCTACACAAACATTGTCGTTTGGGTTAAAAAAAAATGACTTGGCTAAAATTAGGGAACAGTCGTGGTCATGGCTAAAAGAAGAATTACTTGGTTAAAGTTACTGAAAGACTGTGGTCATGATTTAAAAAAGAAAACAACAAATATCTGTTGGAAGTTAACGGAAAACAAGCAGCAGTCTCCCTCGTCAAAGCCACATGCTTTGTTGACTCATCGATCCACCCCAGCCTACTCCCTGAGAGGTTTCGCTGTGCTGTAACAACATCACACTACACTACTTCTGACTTTTTTTACACATAGAAATAGGTAGTTGTTGGTATTTAATAAAACAACCAATGCTGCAGTTTTTCTGGTGATGACAGTCTCATCAAAGAGGAACAGTGAACACAAGTTAAAACTATCCAACAGGGATACGATGGATAAATTCACACTATGGTTGACAAAACCTGCAACCCAATGACCCCCCTACTGTACTAAAGTCAAGTTTTTGAATCAAATTTGAAATTATTTTGTCTTGTATCAATGTGTATACAACATATCTTCTTTATGCATAAACTCTCTCAAAAAAGACACACAAAGTGAGAGTTCATAGGACATAATTCAAATCATACAACCAAGTTAACTGCAACATGCACAGCTGCTAAAGAAGTTCTCTGCTGGCTTGCTTTTTTGTTCATTTGCCAACAAAGAAATCACCTTTTCCAGACACTTAAAGATTTATGTAGCTGGAATTTACAGGCTTAAATGTAAAATTCTATTTTAGCCTTGGTTAGTTTATAAAAAAAATCCCAATTTAATGGTGTAACACCAGCACCGGAGAGGTGTATTATCTTGGTGGCCTCAGTGACTGTCTAGAGTGTGTTTGTGTGTGTGTGTGTGTGTGTGTGTGTGTGTGTGACAGGATAAGACGGATCTCGGTCCAGTGATCACGCCATCTCCCTCACTGAGCCATGATACTGGCTGTCTGAGAGTGTCAGATACCAGAGCAGACGCACACACTCACAACCACACACAGAAAAACACACACACACTTGTCTACTGAAATGGATATGTTTGTATGTAAGAAAGAATGCAGGCATCCATTCTGCGCAAGTAGATGCACACATCTTCCATACGCCTTTAGAAGGTAATGATGTAAATGATGTGACCTTTTCCGAAATGTCTCTTTCGTGTCACCTTGTTCACTGGGAAAATTCCCCTTTTTCACCACCTTGTCATTTTCCCTACATATTTAACTGGTGTTGAGTCAACCTGGCAGCTCAACTAGTCTGTCTGAAGGTCAATGTCTTCACTGTAGCTTGTAGATGTTAAACTACCTGGGGAGTGTGTCCTTTTTTCTCTCTCATTGTACACAATGAAAGTGACACGCTCTTGCACATTTCTGACAGTACAGAGGGGGGTTTTGCGTGTTAAAAGTGAAATGTCACATTTTAGTAAAAGGTCACACATTCTAATAGTGAATATTTTGTGTTTAGTCAAGACATCGCTAACATTTTACTGTGTTTCACTGTTGGAATCTGAAGTCACAGACAATTTCAGACTAATACTAGCAGCATATGTCAGCACAGTGGAGTTGTACTGTATAAGGGGAGATGAGTTTTTGATGATTTTGCCTCCAGTGGAAATTCGCCTCTTAGAAAGTCAGAAATGCTCTTTTTCTCTCAAAGGTCGCTCCAACATGGCTCCATCCCACTATTATAACAAACATGACATGCTACAACAAACAAGCTGAACAGACAAGTGCTGTGAGTGTACATGTGGATTTTCATTTCATTTCATGTAACTCTTTGGATTTGAGGGACCATTTTCTCTGACGCATCAACAGGAAGCAGGCAGGGAGCAGTTAGTAGAAGAAAAAACCCAGAGTGGAGAGACTACACTGACTGTGGAGCAGAAATTGCTGCCACTCCACTCACATAAACAGAACTCCAGGATACTCATTACGACTGGGTTTGATCCTGATTGGCTCCACTCATTAATAAAATAGTGAATTCCTCTAATCAGACAAGTTTGCGGTGGTCAAAACTGACACACCCACATCATTGCTATTCCTGTGATGACTTGTGATGATGAACACACACATTGCATTACCTTCACAGTCTGGAAGAAGCAGCAATGGCAATGGGGATGTCATTTCCTGTTCTGTATTCATTCATTCATCCAGTGGTGGAAGTAACTAACAATATTAACACAACTAAGTACTTTAGTCCATTTTATACTTCTTCTTAGAATTCTACCTCACAACAATTCAAAGGGAAATAGTATTCTTTTTACTAAACTACATTATTTTTTACAGTTATAGTTACAAATTACATAACAAATTAAGATTTTACATTTAAGACATAATGAGCTAATTAAATATGATGCATTGTAGACAAAAGTTTGTAAAATCACACACAAGATGCATTTTACTGCACTGAGTGCTTTTATTTTTGATACTTTGAGTATATTTCACAATTAATACTTATGTACTTGTACTTAAGTAAAATCTTCAATATAGGACTTTTACATTTTACAGTGTGGTAGTACTCCACCACTGATTCTTTGACTGTGGGTTACATAAGTGTTTCTCAAAGAATATGCTTATGAATGTGCCTGTTCTCCTGACTATTTACAAAAAAGCAGTTTAGGTGTGTATCACATAATGAAATCAAAACATTTGGTTAAGCTCAGTTTCATGTTACAATTTTATAGTTTTAATGTGTGCATCCTCAAACACCCTCAAAATTATTTTAGGTTTGGAGCATAGCGCATGCAGTCAGAGCAGACTATTAATCTTCTAGTTAATTTAGTTTAATCGCTAAATGTAATGTCTGATACTGAGAGATGCTTGCTCTTTAAGTTAAATGTTTAACTTGGCTATTTTTTGAGTACTTAATCACTTAAAATGTAACATTTACATATGTTTGCTTTTGTCCAGTAAGATGATGACCAGTGCAAGGACAGGTGCTTGCTGGATTCGGTCTTTTCAGATTCGCTGACTGTCAAACAAGACCTTGACTTCCTCTACACTGGGAACTGCATCACCTCCTACACTCTAAATACTCAGGTTTAAGTTTTTATACAATGTGAGATGATTCATTTCCACCCCATGAAATGGGAAAAAGATGGCATTTGAAGCAAAGGAGATGGTATTTTAAGCTAAAGAGTGACATCTGGGTGAATCATCTCCAGTATTACGCAGCAACACTAACTCAATGTCATTTCTTCCTCACGAATCACCTACAAAAGATATTGAGGATAATATAGGGTATAACCACAAAGTTGTGTTCATGTTCACATCACTGGCCATTCTAGAAAAGAAAGTGAGCAAAAAATCAAGCTGAATGAAAAGGGATGGGAATGCGCTTCAATTTTCATGTCTTGCATTACTTGCAAAATATTAACCACCAACATTAAACATGTTTCAGTTAGTATCAAAACATCTTGTTAACACCAAAAGATACAGAAATAAGCATATGCTGCTGCCTTTTTAGCAGCATAAAAGAGCCTGCCAAGAGCATCGCTCCAAACCAATCTCTCCCTGAAGCAAACAGAAAGTGTTTTACTTACATTGGTTCAGGGAATGCAACCCTCAAATGGGACATAGCATTTTCTATTTTTATGGCTGGCACATCAGGGTCTACTTGGCTTTGGTGGGCATGCGACGCTTTAAAATGATTTTTATCAAGAAGGATTGTCTCTGGTGGGAAAATAAATGAATAACACAAGCAGGTGAAAGTTGTCCTGTCATTTTATCTGTTAATCCAGGACTTTTGCCCCCTGTATTTTATCTGTATCTACATCTCCAGAGGTTATTTACAGTATTTACATGAACATGTCTTTCTCTCTTTATTTTCCACTCTGTCTTTTCTCTTTAATTTTCTGCACCCTATTTTTCTCTTCCCCTGCTTTGTTATCACATCTTTTGCCACTTACCCAGTAACTCTCCTCTCTCAGCTTCTCAGACTGGTGGGAAAACCTTATCAGTCCCTCTCATAGGCTTATACACACTTAAAATACAGTTACAGTACTTTGAAATAGAATACACCATGTTGTCCTTTACCCTTTTAATGCCTGCAAATTAATCACTGTGAAACAAAGGCAGTATAGCAATTTATTGAACAGAGAGTTTCCAATCATAACTAACCAGGCACGTCAGGCCTGTCAAGCTTTGGATTTCTGTACATGTTAAAGCAGTGTGCTTGAGTAGGGTATCTCTGCAGACCAGAGACTTTGAATGGGAGTGGTAACTGTCAATCATTTTTTGGCCAGAAGCTTATAATCATCTCTCAATCAAAAACTAATTTCACCAATATGCCGCCTGAATCAGTTGTCAATAACTTTTTAATTCGGCTAACCATCTTTCTCATGTGGACACACACACACACACACACACACACGAAGAAGCAAAGTTGCCTTGTTTCTCAATGTTTAGATCCTAGATTTTCAGCTCTAGTCAAAGGATCAACAGCTGGCAATGTTTTTAATGAACATTTTAAAGTGGAAGTAGAGAACTTCTGATCATAACAGAATATAGTAACTTTCACCACTGCTCATTTTAGAAATTACACGTCACAAGTTTTGTTGGGCTAACCTCTATGGGAAATTACAGTAGTAAGCTAACAGGCTAGAAAAGCAGTGGAAACCGGAAGTGCAGTAGTGCCCTTGCCTTACGAAAGTCGGAACAAACTTTTTAATTAGGCCTTGAAGATCTAATATGAGTGAAGTTTTAGCAACTGGATTGTTTATTTCTCTTCTCAGATTTGTTCAGAAACAGATTTTGGTGGACTGTTAAGGTAAAATAAGTGATACGTAGACTACTTCATACAACGGAACCCTACTATGTGAGCTGGGGCACAGTTAAGTCCACTGGTGTGCAGAAAGCGTAGTGTGGAGAGTTGTATAATAACAGTCAGGAAGATAAGAGCGCTCAGCTGACAGTTAGGCTCTTAAAGGGAATTATAGATGCACTTGCGCCCAAACAGAGCTGGAGAATAACCTCACCCCACGGACCAAGGGTGACCAGATGAGAATGGATGAAATTCGGGACAGGGGAGTTGGGGACAGGGGTCACGTAGCCACGGTGGTGTGGCCAAGTGCAGTACATTACATTCAGTGTCAAAGAACAGTAAAACACGTGAAAGTCAAAACTCAAGGCTAAAATTTATTACTGTTTGTGAAGTCAACTGTCTGCCTAGGAAATGACTGACTGTCTTGTATGTCAATGTGTAAATCATTATGCGTTTCATAAAATCAAAAATATATAGGCCTACATAAAATAAATTCAGAACAGGATTACAAGTAATATAGCCTGTATTTCAAACACAACTACACATTGTTTCTAGAGGAGCAATAATAATGTTTACCTCATGAAGACACTATAAGCTAAGCCTCACTGGAAACAAATAGTATTCCTGAGTTCAGTTGACTCAGTGTTTAACATTATACCTAGTTCAGTTCATGTTGAAACAACTGAACCAATGACTCAAATGGGTGGCTTAATTTTCAATATAAGGATTAAAATGTAGCTTTAAGAATAATTTAGAGTAACATCAGACTCTCTGATAATTTGTTATTAATATTATGAAGATCAGTTACAGATTCTGAGGATGAAGCACAGTGTCCTGGCTGTGTTTACAAGACGCATGAACCATTACGCACAGGTGACAGGTATGTTACAATCATTTTTAAACATCTTTTCAGCAGCTAAGCTTGTCCTTAAGCTGTAGGATCTTACAAACACATATTTTTATCACAAATTCCTCCCGCTGTGGCGGCTGCACTCTCTGTCATCTGGTTTAAAACAGGTTGAATGACATCAACAATCTGTTATTTATGATAGCCTATTCAGTGCAATAGACAAGTGAAAACACATCAATAACTTGTACATGTTTGTTTACTAAAGTTAACGTTACTGTGATACGTGCGGTGACTTAAACAGGACACAATTTTTTGTGTGTAACTTAGATTATGCTATTGATAGCCAGCTAAATCAAAAGCTGAAATGCATTAAGATTGACAGTAACTGATCAACTTGAACTAACTTATAGGTTATCTTGTTCAAATATGATTATCCATTAGGTTGGCTGGCCAAACAGCTTAGCTATCTTTTTTTCTCTTCACTTTAGCCTCTGCCCCTGTCCACCCTGGTGTGAGGACAATGCCAGTATGTCAATCCGTTCACACTGGCAGAAAAAGAAAAAATGTCCAAGGAAAAGCAAGATGAGTGCCACAGAGAAGTCGACTTTATTGTTAAAGGTTTGCTGCCTTTTTCTGCAGTGGAGGCTCCATGGTGGAGGTAAGTAAGCTGTAAAGGGTTTTGTTGTAACTTAAAGGTAGTTGGCCAGTATAGCCTAGGTAATCTTTTAGCCTAGTTAATGTTTTTTGACTTTTATAGTAGATTGTTGATGTTTTGTGTTCTAACGTCAATTAGGGAGATGATAAGAATCCTAAATCCCAAGTATCAGTCTCAGAGCAAAGACATACTGTCAAATACACTCATACCTGCATGATATGCAGTAGAAAAGGAAAATGTCAAGAGAGAGTTGGAAGACATGAGGGATGTGGCTGTGACTGCTGATGGGTGGACCACTGTGGCACAGGACCAATACTTGACAGTTTCACTCCACTATGTAAAAGAGGGTTCCATGAAGGAGAAAATCCTGCATACAAGAGTAGCGTCCACATCACAGACAGGGAATGTTATAAGAGAGGACATAAGCAATATTCTGGATGAATTCAGTGTAAAGGACAAAGTAGTTGCCATGACAATAGGCAATGCAGCAAATATGGATGTGGCAGTAAAAAAAGATAAGTATTAGAAAAATTGGCTGCTTTGCTCACACTTAATATTGCTGCTCAAAAGCTGTACACTATACCCTCAGTATCAAAGCGGGCAGAAAGAATCAGTGCTGTGGTGGTGTGGTTGAAGAGGTCCAGCCTGGCTAAACCTGTCCTAAGAGAGAAGCAGCGTCTTCTCAGTAAGTAAACATAAACATTATTTTCTGTTGCTAGCAAACACAACACACAGCCTTTCAGTAACTATTATACTGCAACCTGAGCTTATCTACACATTTTATGGCAGACTAAAGTAACATAACCCCCCTCAGTGGCGACCAATTGAAAACTCGAATATGAGGATATGGTCATCTGCTATATCGCACATTAGTTCATATTCAAATATATCAAATATATATGTAGTACTATATAGTATAGTACTATAGTACAAGTGAAAACACAGTAGAGGAGCTAATGAGTAGGACCTCGCAACAGGTGTTTATTGTCATTGGTAATCTTTTACTCCTCTTTCATTGTATCGTATAAAAGGTTTCAGTCGTAGTCATCTGGACACTGTTTTCAGAATCAAGACCTTTTCTACGACAGAACACTCCTGGACGAATGAGGGACTACACCGCCCTCTTTCATTGTAGATTAATGTATATGCCCACCATAATCTGTATTGAATACAGACATCCTGTTTATTTCCTGCTTCATTTTCAGAAGAAAATTAACTTGTTTGCATCTACATAGTGTCTTATTTGTTCTTTTTCTCTTTCGTATTTACTAGGAGCTATTTGCTGAGGAGGACATGGCAAGTAAGAACAGAGCACATTGACAGCACTACATAGAGGGTTCAGGAAGAGACGTCTACCATCTGCCCTATCCGCAGTGAGTCCAGTGACCTGGTGGTGGACCATGAAGTACACTCTGCCAATGCATTCAGACTTGGCAGCCAGGTATCTCTGTGTGCAAGCATCATCCACACCCTCAGAGTGTACATTTTCTACTGCTGAGGACACCATCAACCAGGAGTTACCTGAGAAAGCAGACATGTTAATATTTCTGAAGAAGAACTGCTGAGTGAAGCCCCTGTAAGATGGTCTTAAGTATGCAGCGGAAGTGCCACACTAGTGATTTCTCCTGCGAGCAGTAGCCTGGCTGTTCAGACCAGAAGTGCATTTCTCAGCGCCGGTCAACAAGCGATTCTGCTCCTCTGCTCTTTTCTAGTCACAATAAGAAGCTGACCTTGATAATAACCTCATGAATTTATAACTGAAAGCTTTGTATGTGTTTCTGCGGGGCATCACTTCTTCTGGAACAATGAAGTTAAAAGGATCACCTTGTGTGATGATTTGCCGGGAGGGGCACACACACAGACACAGGCCTATGTGTGTCTGTTTGCTCATCTCTCTCGCTCTCTGTTTAGAGACAACTGACAAATATATGGAATAAGTATGTCATTTAAAAAACACAATCACAAACAGCAGTGATACTATTTCTAATGAATATAATGGATGGGCAGATCTTGATATTTCATCATGTGGGGGGAAAAAAACACTCCCTAGCAGGGAGAGGGGCAGAGAAAACAAAAGGGTTGGCAAGCATGGGATATTATTTATCAGAATCAGATCATATACAATATCAATTTATATTGTTTATAATAGATTATCAGTGTGTTTTGTTGCCGGATTCGCTCGCGGCACACAGAAAAAATAGACCAGAGGCCGGAACTATTGCAGCTGAGCACAAGCCGACTGCAGAGCTCTGTGGTGGGTGTGCCGAAAGGAAGTGGGCAGCACTTTGAGGTGCTTCTGCGTCCTGTGAGTCCCTGCCATTAGACACTGCCTTGCAACTGTCCATTTATGCACTATTTCCACTAATTCAATGTATCTGTTCATTGTATCTGTTCATCCCTTTGTACTCTAATATTTTTTCCCGGGGCGGCAGAGGCTCAGGTCTGAAGGTTTTTATTGATTACTTAAAGGTGGGGTGTGCGATTCTGGAGAAATCCAATCCCATGACAAATACCATTATATAGGTTGTGGGTTAGCAAACTGTCCCTACAGTTGCTGCTGCTGCGAAGCAAACAGCCAGAGAGGACAAGACGGTTTCCCAGAGCCAGCACAGCAGCTCCAGACAGCGATACTCACAACTCTCCTGCTACTATAGAAAACATCACAACAACAGCACATCTTGGCAAACTAGAAAGTAAGCTGAATGTCCGTGGTCAAGACATTTAATGTTACCTGACACACAAATCATCAAACACCTAAGTTTTCAGCACACACAATGAACTGACAGCTAGTGGACCGTGAGGAGATATTCGCTGACGTGTATTGGATTAGAATTGCATACCCCACCTTAAACTTAAAGTTGTGGTAAATAGGTTTATTTTTTATGTTGTAAAACTGCTTTGAGTGGAAAAATGCCAAGGTGTTGAAACATATATATGTTTATATAAAATTGGTATCGAAAAAGTATCCTTCAGGAACTGGTATCGAAGTCTAGGTATCGGTATCGAAAATTTTAGTCCTCGATCAGAGTGTAGGCTAACGTTAGCGGCTGTGTCCTGCTCTATTTGGAGAAGTTCACACTCCAGCAATCGAAGCCAAATTCGTTATCAGAGATAGTGTTAGGTTCACCAACGACATTGGTTAGCCCTCATCTTTGAAGCTCTTCTCTCAGTGAAACCTACTTTTTTAAAATACACACAATAAAACATAAATCTAGTCTCTGTTTTGCTAAGTATGCAAACCATCTAAAATATTTAAGCAGCTTATAGAATTAGACTGAAATAACAGTTTTATCTTACATTTTTCCTTAACTCTACATTGCAATCCAAGAACAACGCTGTTTCTTTATTTATTTCTTCTGTCTTCATTAACTTGCGAGGATATTGAATTTTTGCCTGGAACATGTAGCTTTAGCCTCAGTTTTTTTGCATGAGATCATATACTGTAGATAGTCAAGTGCATATATAAAAACCCTTTACAGGGTCTGAAACAAGTCAGCTGGAAACATTAAAATGTCTAACGTTAGTTCAATTAGTTAGCTAGCTACAGCTGATAAATTCTGCTGTTATTTCAACTGACAAAATTAACGTTTGTCATCTCCAAATGAGAAGTCTGCATTTGTCTACCTCTGTCTGAAATCAAAGAACCATTGCAAACTGTGCCATGCCAGAACAGAAAGCTTGACAAGCGTAGAAACAGTAACTAAGGGGGGCTGGTCTTAGCAAAGTGTCAATTAGGTAGTAATAGAAACACGATAATCCTGGCTCCTAGAGGCTGTAATTATCACTCTATGACAGCTAAAATGTTGGATGAAACAACAACAATGTTTTAATATTTTAGAGCCTTTCTGAGCTGTTAGATTTTTATATTCCTTTGCGTAAAACAGATTTTGAAATTTTTTGCCTGATGAATGCAAATTTGTAGTATGTTAATGTAATTTCTAGGAGACAGGGTTGAGAGGAAATAGTCTTCGCACATAGTAAGACACAGAGTGCTGTGCTGCACTATGTACAGTATACTCCAGTGTATCTTTTGGGCTATTTCATAAATGCCAAGTGATGTGCTTTGAAAGGATTTTCCCACAGGACCAACTAAATGATTGACCAGAAAGCGCAGCTCTTAAGTGTGCTCAGCAAATGGAACCCAATGATGAATAGAAAAAAAAAGATCTGGGGTGTGACCTTCAGGATGAAGAGTTTATCCATGGTATAGCCTGACCCTTTCTTATCCTTCTTGGACCGAAGCCTGAGAAACCAGATGGAGAGACAGATGAGAATGAAAGTAATAACAAATAAATCAGCTATCCAAGCAGAAAAGCCAGCGGTAACTGATTAACCCTATTTGAAATAAAGAATAATTAATCATTTGATTTCTCATAATGGGATGCTAGTCTTTCTAAATTAGATTATTCTTGTTTCATGTTTCATTCATACCTTACATTATTTATGTCAGTATATTTCGTCCATAAATATTCTAAATATTCTAAAGAAAATTGATCTGGGGACATTTTAAATTTTCTTCAGTGGTAAGAATTGGCAAGATTCCTGTCAAACCATTTTCAATTGGGATTTGAAAGAATCCAACTTCCATACACTCAGGCCAGGTTTACACACCAGCCAAACATTACACCACAACTGGCTAATTAGCTCTCCTTTCCCAGAAGCAATTTCAGTTGAGAGTTCTGTGCCTACTTACATATATACGTTCATACATGCGCACATGCATGTCATGCTAATGTCATTCCCACACAGTTCATTTATGAAAAGTTCACAATTTCTTCACATAAAATGGAAAATGCATTTGGAATGATTTTATTAAAGCGACACCTGACACGTTATCATACCGGCAGTTTAAAACTACAGCAAGAAGCAACAGTTTGGCAATTTTGAAAAAGAAACCAATGAAAAACATGTACAGTTGGTGAGTTCAACTTCTGCAGTGAGCTAGTTATTATTTCTCACTCACTGTATGGTGAAAAAATACCACCAAACACTAGCATCAGTGCAAGTTGGACTGTAGAGTAAACCTACTAGTATATTTTACTAGTATATTTTTATAAGGAGGGCTCACATGCTTTTTAACTAATGAGGATAAAACACTTAATTTAACCTCAATTTGTATTTGAAGTTCCCCAGTAATCCCCTCATCCATTACATATTCAGCATCGCTGTGGAAGTCCCTTAACTGGCACCTGCTCTCTAGTTTTATCACTTAGCCTGGAGGAAAACATCTGGGTAAATATCTGGCCAAATGTTATTGTAGTCATGTTTTTGCTCTTCAACTTGTCACCTATCTTTGTGCATTTGTGATGTGGATTCTGTTGTACAAATTAGTTACACCTTGATCTATAATCTTTGTTGCTTTTTTATTTTTTGTGGCTTTATTTGTTTGACTACTTTTCTTATTTGCATAAATCTGCATTTTTAAATCTTTTTGTGCATTTAAGACTTTACTTTGTTAATGTGTTTTATTGCCATTCAAATGGAGTAAAATAAAGCTTTTTCAAGCAACCGTTAATTGCCTGGAGGTTTCTCATCGTGCTAACATCTAATAATAATAATAATAATAATAATAATAATAATAATAATAATCTTTGTTTATAGAGCACTTTTCAAAATCCACATTACAAAGTGCTTCACAAAGGCAACAAAAATAAAAGTCATAAAAACCATCTGGTTTTAAAAGAGAACAGATAAGAACAAGAACATGTTTTAAGGAAATAAAAGACAGTTCAAAGAAAATTAAACCTCCAGTAAAAACAGGAGAGGCTCTCAGATAAAAGTATGCTTTAAGAAGGGACTTAAAAGAGATCACTGACTCAGCCTAAACAATTTCCTCGGGCAGGCTGTTCCAGAGCCTCGGGGCCCTGACTGCAAACGCTCTGTCCCCTTTAGTGTTCAGCTGGGCCTCTGGGACAGACAAAAGACCTCTGCCCGAGGATCTCAAAGTACACACCGTGTGTACAGTTCTAAGGTCAGAGATATAGCAGGGAGAGAGGCCATGAAGAGCCTTAAAAACATACTGGGCGCCAGTGTAAAGAGGCTAAAACAGGAGTGATGTGATCATGTTTCTTGGTTCTGGTTAAAAGCCTGGCAGCTGAGTTCTGGAAAGTCCAGAGTTAATCAATAGATTTTTGGTTTACGCAAGTAAAAAGGCTGTTACAGTAATGTAGGCGTGATGAGATGAAGGCGTGTAAAATGGTCTCTGTGTCTTTAAAACATCTGGCTCCTAACTTCACACTGAAACTGGTTTAGCATCTAGCCGGTGGTTTCTGCAATGCCTCACCTGCCGTAATCCTCTATGAAACTAGAGTTGTCTGATGACAAACACCTCTATATGTCATCAGCTATTTCCCCTTCTGACTGGTTGATTGCTTGGCCAGCGAACCTGCTGCCACCATAAGTCCATGAAAATCATGCAAGAGATTCCCAGGAGGGTTTAAATGTCCAGCTTGAGAACCACTACAGCCTCTCTGTTGCTCATCTGTCACATGCTTTCTGGCTTCAACACTATTGTGGTGACACCCGTTTCCTTCCAGGTCAGCTCATCCACCAAGCACCTGACACCAGAGTTCTAACACAAAACCAAAGGAAGTCCCCTCACTGCAACAGAAATGTCTAAAATGACTGAAAACGACAGCAGGTTTAATACTAAAAAAGCCTATGGATTTGAAGGGTGTAACACAAAGGTTCCTAATGTGGGGGTCGGGAACCCACAGGTTGGCAAGAGAAATCTTTTGATGATTAACTACGTAGGAAAGAAAAAAACTATCTGTAAATAAACTTGACCTAATCATTTTGAGAAGGGGACATTTTTTCTTTGAGCTGATCACAACATGTAGACATATGCAACCTGTGAAAACAGGCCATTGTCATTGCTTCATTTTCAGGGGACAGAACCAAAACGGTGGAGACCACTGGTGTCAAAGAGGGCCAACAAGCTCTTAACTGAAAAGTAACAGTAGCATGCCTAACCAACTTGTTTTTTGCAGTGTAATACCAGTGCTTTTTACAGAAACTAATCTAGAAAAAGTCACAAAGGGGGCGTTTTTAAAGATGGCCTATTTCACTTCAAAATTGTAAAATAAGCTCTTAATGGTGGCTTCAAATGGTCTTTTTTTCAGTCTTTTCACGCTTCCACTTCCTTAAAAGTCTACTAATAACATGAAAGATACATTTATTTTCTAACACAATAGGTTTTTAGAAAGTCTTTTGAATAAAAGTTGATTATCACTAAAGAGGGCAGAGGTATAAACTTGTCATCATCAGCGTTTGAAAAACATCCATTCTGTGTGACAGTACGTCATTGTTTTAAATCAGCTTAATCTTGGTGAGACTGTTAACAAGACCTGCAAAAGGAAATTTCAGTTTCTGTAAATACAACAGGCACGACAATAAAAGTCACATAACCACTGAGCAGGAGGCTGGTTGATTGATGATTTTCTAATTGCTGTGTCTAATTAGTTCAGTGATTTTCTTTGTTGCGGCAGCACTGTGCTGCCATGGCAATTTGCTGGTAACAGGTGGAGATTTTGAAGTCAATGTATCTCACAGTAATTCACTCCATTCGTACACTCTTCTCCACCAGAGCACCTATAAGTGCTGGTGCACCAGAACAGGACTGCGGGGCAGTGACAAACTGCACTGAACAACTGTGGCCTGTTCTTGCTGCCACCTTTTTTAGCTGCTTTGTTTGAAGGCAAACATTTGTCAGCTCCTCCTTTTACCTCCTCCACTTCCTTCTCTTTTCACAGAACTAATGCCAAACTTGTTGTAGTATCAAGTCTTCCCTATGATACTTTTGGTTGTCATGGCGAAATCCCTCTTAGCATAAATTCTAACGCATGCCATATACCTTAGGCCATTATCTGTGTGTTACAGTACAGTATAGGACAAATGTATGTGTTGTTGCACACTGCTTTTTTCTTCTTACATCACCCCCTTTTTGATCATTCTAACTTATGTTAATACCCTTTTATTATACAACATGTGTAGTATATATGCAAGAAAAACATGCTTTTAAGCTTAAATATTGTTAAGATTAAAATGATATTGGCCTGTAGGTATTTATAACCTTTCTAAAATCTAATCCTAATTTCCTCACCTCATTCTCATCACCAGATCCCCAGCTAAACTTGGACTTAGTAAAAACAACATTATTAAAGAATAATATCAAACTTTAATGTGTCTAAGCACTTCTCCAGGGTCTAAATGTCCAACAGCCCTGAAGCAAAATAAATCAAAATTGCTTTCTAAATATATATAGTCTGACTTTCAGCAACTTTCATGTGCAAGTATCAGCTTCTTCCTCTGCAGAACTTGAGGACAGTCAAATCAACCTTTCGCCACACCCTCACTCGTTTATATAGCTCAATCTCCCTCAGGCTGTCTACAACCCTTGAGCCCTTGAGCCATTGTGTGGAATATTACGACTTAATGAAAAAGTCTGAATGTTTAGTCTATGTCTGTCTGTACTGCTTGCTGACAAATGGCATGTGCTTAGTAGAAAACAATGGACATGACGTAGAGTAAGGTAGAAAAACCCATGGCTACATTGATGATGCAGAAGGCAGGAGGGGAAAAAAAGTCATTGGTTACCAGCAAGATGTAAGAAGGAAAACTGTGAGACAGCAAAAATACTGCTTAGCCTCTTGGTAAGCACAAGAAACAGTGTTAAACCTCCTTGCACTCACTCTGTGATACAGGTGAAAAAAGATACAGGTGAATCAATGTATCTGACTACTAAACTACCCTGCCTCCACAATCAGGTTCAAGATCATTTCAAAAAGAAAAGGAAAAGGAAACCAATAAAATTGCACTGCACACACTATAATAATAGACTAGGAATAGATGATCATGACCCTGATTCAATTTATTGCCAATCTTGATAACCTAGAGAGACATACAGAAATTGGAAAAAGAACAATAATTCAACATCTATTAATCCCTGTAGCATGAATGTGATCCAAGCTTTACAAAAACTGAATTACAAAAAAAGGAATAATATTTCTGGGAGAACAGCCTGTCTTTGCAGAATACATACAAACATACATCCTTTCCTTTACCCCAGCATCCACTGCTGGTTATAGTATATCATATATTGCTATTTAATACCTACATATTTCCCTGAGTCTTTTCCAAATCCCAGGTGTGTGTAACAGCTTGGCTTAGACCCAGTATCCAACATGGGAAACTAACCTCTTCGGGTAAATCCCCTGCCTTCACAGGGTTAACGGCTCTTATAAACCTGGTAAAAGGTCCTAGACAAGTGTTCTTTGTTCTGTGATATGTAAAACACTGACAGACTAATCAACACTTTTACAAGCAGCTTAAAATAAACCAAAGAAATGTAAACACAATCACAAATCTCCTCCAGCCCCTGCAAGCTCATCAAGTTCAAATAATTATCTTCTTGAGAGGCTCTTTCTGCTGATTCAGGATGTTTTGAGGAGAATCTCAGTAGGAAAGGTCAAACATATTGTAATGGAGTGTGTGATCACACACTCTCTATCACTCATATCCCAGCAGTATAAAGTAGAGTGGCCTAGCTTCAGATTACAGCACTGCTGCAAAATGCAATTCATCACCGGTAATCATTTTACCACACTGCTGCAGTTATTGAGTGTATATAGTGTGCGTTCAAATATGCTGCGTGCTTGTGCAGGCATGCGCCCATGCAGATGTGTATGAATGTGTGTTTCTGTGGTGAATTCCAGATTGACATTGCAGCTGGACTGTGAGCAAACATTCTGCACAATGTGAGAAAAGTACATTGTCCCACAACAAAAGGACATATAGGAGACAAAGTAGAAACATGAAGCAGAACAGCATTCGTAAACAGCACAGGAGGGAGAGAGGGTGTGTGGGGTGGGAAGTTCAATGAGGGCTGTTAGGTGAAGATAACCCAGGTTCCATTTCCAACTTGTTACAGTGGGGGTTATGGTTTTTTGATTTAATACTGACCACAAAGAAAAACAAATATTTTGCCTTAAAAGGACTATACTGGTGTGTTACATTTCAGCACCTTATCTATTTTATCTTATCTACACTGCATACCAATGCAGGCTATACAGTTTTAGATGTACAGTGTATTTCATACTATTTATTTTAAAGCGGCTATAATCAATATTTTTATATTAACAATGGATCATATGAGTATTTGTATGTGAAAGGGGTCGCTCGTAGTGAAAAACGCACAGAGAATTATCGCCTGACTCTGCAGTTCCCCTCAGTTAGATGGAGCTTTGATAGCCTCTTTCAGCTCACAGTTTTCCGGCTTGCAACTTTAGTGTTTTGGTTCACTCTCACAGCTCTCATCAGCATTGTTTTCAAATGCAGCAGGCAGCTGTTTTCAGCAAAATAGCTTTAAAAACCCATTGTATGCTCCCCAGCCAATATCACACAGCAGACAAAATTGGCTAGTAGCTTACATTTAGCATTTACCCACTAAAGAGCCAGATATTTCCCTCAGGAGTTGGTGGAAACCAAAACAGACAACCCTTTCTCATTCCCAAGACGACATATACCATCGTTTTGTCACGCCCCTGTAAGTCACGTGACATAAGTGACATAAGTCACATGACGTAACTTAAAACATAAACGCTAAAGGGTACCTTGTGCGTCTGTATACAATGCCAAGGGGTGTGACAAAACGTCGCTATATGATGCCCTGGGAATGAGAACGGGCTGAAACAGAACTAAAAAGAGAGTAAATATTGGACTTACACTTGCCAGGTGGCCAGAAACACAACTCCAAATGAATGATAATGTTGCTCTGTGTCTGGATAATGATAATAATAAATAAATAAAACTTTATTTATAGAGCACTTATCAAAACAAAGTACAAAGTGTTTCACAACAAGAGAAATAAAATACCACAGTGAATGACGAGATAAATACACAAAAGCAATAAAATAAACAGCCAGTTCAGGTAAAATCAGGATATGCTTTCAGATATGTGTTTTGAGACAAGACTTAAACAAAGATACTGACTCAGACAACCTAATTTCTTCGGGCAAGTTGTTACAGAGCCTCGGTGCCCTGATAGCAAAAGCTCCGTCCCCCTTAGTTTTCATCCTGGACTCAGGAACAGACAGGAGACCCCTGCCCGAAGATCTCAAACTACGTGAAGGTTCATAAGGGATTACAAGGTCTAAAATATAATCTGGGGCCATGAAGAGCCTTAAAAGTAATCAACAAGATCTTAAAATCAATCCTAAAACCAACAGGGAGCCAATGTAAAGAGGCTAAAACAGGTTTTGTATGGTTGTACTTCCTGGTTAACAGTCTAGCAGCTGAGTTTTGTACAGTCTGCAGTTGTGTCAAAGTTTTTTGATTAAGACAAGTGAACAGGCTATTACAATAATCAAGGCGTGAGGAGATAAAAGCATGTACAACAGTTTCTGCATCACTAAGATTTAAAATAGATCGGATTTTTGCAATGTTTCTGAGGTGATAAAAACATGATTGGACAAGCTTAGTGATATGTTGCTCAAAACATAAATTGCTATCAAATAGGACACCAATATTTCTTGCAAAAGGCTTGATATGTTGTGACAGGTTACCAGTAGATGGCAGTATTTGTTTAGTGATGTGTTGGGGCCCAATAACAAGGATTTCAGTTTTATTTGAGTTGAGCTGAAGAAAATTTATCGACATCCAATTTTCTATGTCAGACAAGCAGTCCTGCAGAGAACTCGTACTAAGGTCAGTGGGCTTGACAGGGAGGTACAACTGCCTGTCATCTGCATAACAATGAAAAGAAATACCATGTCTGAGGATTACATCACCCAAAGGAAGCATGTACAAAGAGAACAGTATTGGTCCCAGAATTGAACCTTGAGGCACACCGTACTTGATAGGACACGTACTTGACATGAAGTTATTAATGCTGACACAGAATTTCCTATTGGACAGATAAGATGAGAACCAGTATAGTGCAGTGCTAGATATGCCCATCCAGTGCCTCAGTCTATCTAAAAGAATGCCATGATCAATTGTGTCAAAGGCAGCATTTAAGTCCAACAGCACAAGAATTGAACACATGCCTGCGTCTGCATTCATTAAAAGGTCAAAAGGTGACTTTGAGGAGGGCTGTCTCAGTGCTGTGGTGTTGACGAAAGCTAGATTGGAACTTTTCAAAGGTATTATTGTTTTCCACAGCAGCAAGAAGCTGCTTAGATTCAAGTTTTTCGAGAACCTTCGAAATAAAAGGCAATTTGGAGATTTGGCGATAGTTATCCAGGAGGGTGGGATCAAGCCCAGTTTTTTTTAGGACTGGCTGGACACAAGCTGTTTTAAAGAAATCAGGGACGCAGCCAGTAGACAGTGAGCTGGGGCGCAATACAATCCATAACTTCCAATAAAAACCTAGTTGGGATTTTGTCCAGATGGCTGGAGGACACGCTCATAAGAGACATGATGTCTGCGAGTTCAGGCAGTGTAACAGCAGAAAAATTGCTCAAAGAAACCCTGAGCGGGTGATCCACATCTAAAAATGCATGATTGGGGGTGATATCAGATCTTATTAACTCCACCTTTCCAGCAAAGTGCAAAATAAACTTTTCACAATCAGCATCACACTCAGCAGGAATCTGGGGTTGTGCTGATGGGCAGAAATAAGTGCAGAGAAATGACATGTTCTTGCATCCTTCACCATCCTATTATAAAGGCGTAGTAACTCTTTCATGGCCACAAAGTGGACCTGGAGACCTGATTTCTTCCATCTGCGTTCTGCTCTTCTGCATTTCTTTTTACTGCTTCAAATACTGTCATTTAACCATGGCTATTTTCTAGTCTTTGAGTTTGGTCTATTTTTCAGAGGAGCCATGAGATCTAAGGTTGAAGAACACAGATAGTTAAAATAATCAACCAAATCGTTGGTGTTGGAGGAATCAGGAAACACATTCCCAGGAGAATTGAACAGTGGACAGAATTTTATGGCACTATGCTCATTAAGGACGCGTGTGTACTTAGAGCAGGATAAGACAGTGCTAGCAGCCTCTAATTCACAGTTAAAAACAATGCATAGGTGATCAGATAGAAACATGTCCCTGATTTCCACAGATGGGGTTTTCAGGCCCAGACCAAAGACTAGGTCTAAGGTGTGGCCACGGGAATGAGTTTGGCCAGACACATGTTGTTGAAAGTTAAAAGAGTTAGTGATATTTAAAAAATCAGCAGCAAGAGTATTAGAGGAGTCATCAACATGAATATTAAAATCACCACAAAGAAGAATTCTATCATAATTTAACACAAGACTGGATAAAAAACTCAGGGAGTTCCAACAAGAAGGAGCCAGCTGGTTTAGGGGGGCGATAAATAACAGCAAATATGACCGGGAGGGGGCTGCCAAGTTTAAACATGAGCACTTCAAAGGAGGAAAAATCATTGCAAGCTGTGTAAATAGGCAACTGTTTGCTAGCAAGTTTGCAGCAATGCTGTGTTTACAGCCTATTTCCACTGCCCGAAAGTAGCCAAAAAAAAAATGGCAGGGAGATTTCCAATAGATTTTTATTGAAACTTAAAGAAAGAAAAAAGAAAAAATGCATTCAAATTCACAACAGCATGGCTTGCAAAATGGTTAGATGTGATCTAAAGTATGAAAAGTAGAAAATTGGCTAAACCATGCAAAACCACTACTTAACCATAAACCTATCACAGTGCTTTTCCAACATTGTTTATGTTGCCTAATCTTCACTTTAATGTATTTGTTTTAACAGACATGCACATATGGTATGTCATGTTGAAACAAAGCGCTAACAAAACAAACAAAATCATCACATTAATCATGTCCACAACATGCAACACATGTCCACAACATGCAACGAGTTTGTAGGCATTAAATTTTAATTTAATTTTATAAGAATGTGTGGGTGTAATTATCACTTAAGTATCCAAATAATGCCCTACCTTGCCAAGTATTCCCCTGAGCTGGCATTGCTCTGTTGTACATCCATACAGTTAGTAGTCCCAGGTATGAGTGCCAGGGCAGGATTCTGTTGGGCTGCACTGCCCACTGCCCGTGCGACCAGCTCCACTGAGTCGTGGACGTAGTGATCCAGAGAAGGGGACCCCATGACCCCGTGTGCCAGTAGTCCCAGGGGCAACCCCTCTGTTCTCAGCTCAGCCACATTCTGGCTGTCCCCCAAAACCCAGTGAAACTCTGGGAGCATCATCCGGGTGGCCAGCGTCCACAGACGGCGCACCTCACGGATCTCGCACCCAAATGTCACCACTCCTGTTGTGGATGAAGGTTCTCTCAGGGCCTCAAGCTGCCGCATGATAGCTTGCTGCTGGTCTGATTTAGAGGAGGAAATGGACGAAGAAGCAGAGGATGAGGCAGCGGGGGAGAAGTAAGGTAAAGACGACAATGATGATGACGCCTCCGCTCCTGTTGTGACACCTGATGCCACTCCTGAGTATGATAATGGAGATGAAGATGGTGGTGAGGTTGAGGCGGTAGTTGTCAGATTGACAAGAGTGCCCAGGTGGAAGCGGGTGTTGTTCTTGATGAGGACAAGGAAGTCACTAATGTCCCATTCCTGGCAGAGCAGAACGCTGATGTCCCACCAGCCATTCATCATCAGTAGGGAATAGAGGAGACGGGATGGTGGGGCCTCCACGGTCTGCATCGCCATTTGGAAATGGAGAGAGTTCTGCGAGGAGATTGCAAAAGGGGGAACGGGGGAACGGGTTCACACAAAGGAAGAGAATCATGTTGGAAGGGTGAATGTGGAAATGAGGTGATTTGGGAAAGGGGAGGTAAAAGGTGCATTTACAGAGAAAAAAATTGAATGAGTATAGGGGAGAGAGGGAGGATGATTTAAGAGATTGAAAAATGGATGGAAGAGATATGAGGAAAGAGCATAGGGAATGGGATTGGAGAGATGGGACAGAGATGAAGGACAGTTAAACAAATAAACAGGAGGAAATAGAGGGAATATAAATGTAAGGGTGATGGGAGTGATAAACAAGTAGTGATGGGGAGGGCAAAGGGTCATTTGGATTTCAAAGAGGACAGAGAGACAGGAGAAAAACATTAGAGGAGGGTGTTTGAAATGAGGTGAAGATTGCAAAGAAGTAGTAAGGGAGAAATGAGATGGATGAAAGGCAAAATAAGGACAATGGAAGGATTGGCGGAGGAGGAGGTGAGGTGTAACGTTAAGGAAGAGGGGAGAAGGTTAGAGAGGGATAAAAATGGGAAGATGGGGCACCAGGAAGGGGAAACAGAGGTAGTAGAGCAGAGAAGTGAAGAGAAAAGGAAAGAAAGAAAGAGAGACAGAAAGGTTATAAATCCAACAGTAGAATTACTTTCTATCTTAGAATTCAATTTGTTCCTTGAGAACAAACACAGTCTGCTGGATATAATGGATTTCAGCCTCCACTTACCTGCTTCCATGAATATCATTATTCACATCATAAGAAATACACTACATCTATTTTTATTTGTAGTCTCTTCATATTTTAAGCAATACCTAAGACCTAAAGAAACTCAACTGGGCCCCATTTCAAAGCGGTCTTTCAAATACTGTACTCAGTCATTTCCAGGTAATTGAATTCACGCCTCAGATTTGCAATTCATAAATTCATCAGTTGATCGATGAGGCCTGGACAGATCAATGTGTAAAGCATGGCAATGGTGTATGATTTCCACATGGACCAGGAATGATAAAGGAGCGTGGTCTCATAGTGCTGTACGGTGCTAAATGCTCAAAAAAGATACTAAAATGAGAAGCTCGATTATATGCTCTGTTTTGAAATATCCAAAATGCATTTCTGCAGTAGCTTCACCAAAGACATAGATAGCACAAATATAATTTACACAGTTTTTCATCATACATAATGTTGAAATTCTGAAATAAACAGGATCTCAACTATTGTTTGTAGGTCCTGTTATGTAAGAGGCTGACTGTTTTCCTGCTTTGTAGTTTGGGAAATGGGCCTTCTCTCAGTGATGATTGAACTTGGCCAATACCACCTTCAGAAGAGAACAACAATATATTATGTTAAAGGACCATATAGGTGGTATAGAGGTTGGTTTCACGTCATTTCAGTATGTTTAATCACCTTTGAAGCAAATCCACAGTGAAAAGTCCATTACCTTTATTTTTTTTTTTTGGTCACAGTTAATGTTATCTTTGTGTAAGGTTACAAGCAGGGAGCAATTTCAGAAGTCAGGTCAAGTCAAGTCAGTTTTATTTATATTGCCCAATATCACACTACTATAATTAATATTTGTATATACCATGGATGAAAAGACTACGTTATGTGTAAGGTGTCACTCATAGTGACAAACCCACAGAGAATTATTACTTGAACTTTCAGCTCATTGTTTTGGTTCACTCTAACCTCTCTCATCGGCATTGTTTCCATCCATTTTCATACCATACTTGAACAAACTAAAACAGCTTTCTGCAAGGTTGGACATTAATCTTAAAAATATATTGTATGCTATAGAAAGTACAGTAAAGTAAAATATGGATGATTTGTAGGTAATTGGCTAAAACAGGCAAAGCCACCGCATTGTTCCACAGACTCCCTTAGTGCCATTATGATCGGACCAGTGCAAACTTACTGTCCTCTACACATAACAGTGCACTGCACCTACAGGATTATTGTAAGCCAGAAGATCAGCGCAGATACGTTTCAGAGTTGACACAGTCACCCCTGTAATACTTTAGATAATATTAAATAGGCCAGATCAGACTGCATGAGCTGCCAGATCTGCTTCAGTGTACTTTGGCATACTGTACCCAGCACACAACATACCAGCCACCCAGGCAATCAATTAGTCATGCATTTGCTTGCATGCACTCACATACACACACACACAGAACTACACACACTTATAAGGCCCTCAGCAACTCTGCTTAATTGACTTTACAACTTTTACACAAGCTTTGCACTAAAAGTCCATTAGATTAACCTATTGGTTAATTTCATTTATCCCATTACTCACTCTACCCAATAGGCATGCAAATAAGACAATCATTATTCATCTGCTTATTGCACATACACGGCTGGATTATTCCTGCAACAAAAGCACCAACAAAAGCTATACTACGTGTTTTATTTCAGATTTAGAAGTCCTGTGTCAAGGAAAGAAATGGTAATGCAGTCCACAGGGCATCAGACTTTCACCTCCTCTCATCACCCAGGAGGATTGGAGGATTTATTCTCAGCTGCCACAATTCTGCACTGTGATCACCATAAATCTGTAACCCCTCTCTTTGTTCCTCATGTAAATAAACAGGAAGAATTTTGCTAGGAAGCGCGGCTGCCTGCTTGCTTACATAAATACAGAGGTATGCTGCTTTCGATGCAGCGGGAAATCCCAGCTCTGTTGTCACTGTACTCTCTTTCATCACTCTTCTCTCTTCAAAAATCATAATTTTTTTCTGTGATTTCTACACAACCAAAATATATTCGCTGTGAGTTTTTATGCGAGGAAACTCACGTATGGTAAAACTGCAGGGACTGGCAGAATCATGAGCCAGTGAACAAATCAAATAAAGTAGTAATGACTTGGTTATTGATCTTTTCTTGATTAGATGATTCATTGTGGAGAAAGTGCGAAAACTGATTTAAATGTGTTTCAGGTATTTTTTTTTTACAAGATTAAAGATGTTTTCTTTTGTAAACATATAGAATACTGTCCAGTTCTTGCAATAATTTACAGAGAACTGTTGATTTTGCAAAAAAACCTCATTATCTTGCAAATGTTGCAAAGTCCTCCACTAACTCACCCCATAATCAGCAAAGCCCTATAATTCATCTGTTATCCCTGCATACATGCTGAGGACATAATCACGCCAATATTCTAATCAGCGTAATCTACAAATACATTTACCAACATCTAATTCCAGGCTTACTATGTGTACCTGTGTACACAAGTTATACAGATGTTCATGACAAAAACCTTCTCTGAGTTATTTTCTTTCAATCCCAAAGCCCCCTGCCCCTTAGCCTAAGCTCATCCTGAAGTGTAAAGAATCAAACAAAAACTGGTAGTTACACTCTCAGATTTCTGGCACACTAAGTGGTGATACTATAGCTATAGGTGATACTATAGCTAAAGCATCTATACACCCTGAAACACATGAGGGACTTTACTTAAATTACTTTTGAAAATAGTACATGTTAAGTTGCTGCATGCCAAGTAGATGTATCTATCAATACCCCATGTTGGTTATTCATAATTGATCGTTATTCATCGTCATCAGTGCTGTTATAAGGATCGATACAGACTATTTTGGGTTGTCAGTGATTTGGAACTCTGTCATTTCATGATGCATTAAAAAATAGATTAAAGTGCTAATAGTGATAATATCGACAAATCCTACTTAATGGCATTCAATAGTGCCAATAGTGAGGTAATGTTTGTAACTGTGATTAAGTTGACCCAAAGCCATTTGACATATTATATTGAGTAATTTCTTTAATTACTCAATCTCAATTTTCTTTGAGTAATTTGTGAAACAAATGGCTTCATTCTGTCCTGCTTCACAAAAGTCTGATCTGTGTGAATAAACACAAACTATTCCAATTCCTAAACATATGCAACATGTGAAACCTTCTTTGAATTTATATTTGCATGTTCAGACTACGTCATCATTTACAACTGTACAGTTGTTAGTTACACCTGTGCAAACGAATACAGTCCAATACAACACCACTACCTACAGCCTCAAGAATTTAACCAAAGCCTGCCTGATACTGTCTACAAAAGCAGAACATTATAAGCTTTGTAAAGGCAGGATTTATTGCAAGATTTTTGTATATGATTAGATTGTACAGGCGAAGGTAGCAACCTCACTGCCAGGTTGATTATCCTGCTAAAATCTCTCTCGACATTATTCTCTGACTATCCAACTGCCAAAATCCAAATGAGAGAACAGAAGAGTGATAAAAATGTTGATATGCGCATCGCATCGCCTTCATTTACTACTTTGTGCCCAGAGCAATAAGCTTAACAAGCAGCAGCAGGTGAAGCAGCGAGTGGTGTGCAGATTTTATTTGCTCTCAGCCTTGCCTCTCAGGCTAAATACAGACTCCCCTATTTTGTTGGTGGAGGTTGTTGGCACCGAATGGAGCCTGAAGAGAATAACTGCAAGTACAGTTAATATTTTTCTAAAAAGACGCTTAATAAATCAGTAAAAAGAAATATCGCCAAACTCAAACCAATGCTCCCCAAGAACAAAGTGGAACAACTTATCCACACCCTCATTTCCTCTCGCATATATTACTGTAACTTCTTATTCATTTGCCTAAATGAAGCAGCAGCTTCCCGTCTACAGTTAGTGCAGAATGCAGCAGCAAGACTCCTTACAAACACTCGACGTAGGGAACACATCACCCCAGTCCTGGCTGAATTACACTGGCTCTCCAATCCGTTACAGAATTCACTTTAAGATTTTACTGATTACTTTTAAATCCCAACATGGTCTGGCTCCGTTTTACATTTCAGAACTTTTAACTCCTTACTTGGCTCCGAGATCCCTCAGATCAGAAAATCAAATACTGTTAAAAGTTCCACGGTCCAGACTCAAAACCAATGAGGATCATGCTTTTACTGTTTTAGCTCCAACGCTGTGGAACAAACTCCCCCTCAACATCAGATCAGCTGAGTCAGTACCTCACTTTAAAAAGCTTGTAAAAACTTACCTGTAGAGACTGGCATTTGTGTAATATTTTTATGCCTAGTCACGGAGTTCCACAAGGTTTTGTGCTTGGACCGATTCTATTCAACCTATATATGCTTCCTCTAGGCAGTATTATTAGGAAGCACTCCATAAACTTTCATTGCTATGCAGATGATACCCAATTATATCTATCGATCAAGCCAGACCTGGATGACCTGCAACTTTCTGATGTTAAACTCTGACAAAACTAAAGTTATTGTACTTGGTCCCAAACACCTCCGAGACAAATTATCCAAAGATATAGTTACTCTAGACCTGGCCTCCAGCAGCACCGTAAGGAAACTCTGAGTTATCTTTGATCAGGATTTATCCTTTAACTCCCACATGAAACAAATTTCAAGGACTGCCTTTTTTCACATATGTAATATTGAAAAAATCAGGCACATCCTGTCTCAAAATGATGCCGAAAAATTAGTGCATGGATTTGTTACTTCTAGGCTGGACTACTGCAATTCCTTATTATCCGGCTGCCCGAATAAGTCCCTTAAGACTCTCCAGTTGATCCAGAATGCTGCGGCACGTGTACTGACAAAAACTAGGAAAAGAGATCATATCTCTCCAGTATTAGCTTCTCTGCACTGGCTCCCTGTAAAATTTAGAATAGAATTTAAAATACTTCTCCTCACCTACAAAGCTCTTAATGGTCAGGCACCATCGTATCCTAAAGATCTCATAATACCATATTACCCGACTAGAACACTGCGCTCCCAGGATGCAGGGTTACTTGTGGTTCCTAGAGTCTCCAGAAGTAGAATGGGAGCCAGAGCCTTCAGTTATCAAGCTCCTCTTCTGTGGAATCAGGTCCCAGTTTGGGTTTGGGAGGCAGACACCATCTCCACATTTAAGAGTAGGCTTAAGACTTTCCTCTTTGATAAAACTTATAGTTAGGGCTGGCTTGGGTGAGTCCTGAACCATCTCTTAGTTATGCTGCCGGGAGACTTCACATGATGCGCATCTTTCCTCTCTCCTTCTCTCCCTCTCCATCTGCATGCATTTTTATCCCATTACTGCATGTTACTAACTCAACATCTTCTCTCTCCCATAGTTATGTGCTTTCTCGTTTCTCTCCTCTCTCCTTCTGTCGCTTTCAGCAGGTATTTCTGCCTCCGGAGCTGCGGGGCCTGGGTCTGTGGTTGTGGGCCACCTGCTGCCCCCGTGTTCCTGCTCAACAACTGCTACTGCAGTTGTTGTTATTGGCTCTGTTACTGATGCTGGCATTATTCTTGCTATAGCTGTCATTCCTATTATTACTAATTTATTCATATTAACACTATAATTACTATTCTACTATATATAAAAAAAATTAATTCTACGTGGTCTTTGCATTGTGCCTCCCTAACCCTATCCCCTTCCCTCAAACCCCTCCCCTCTCTCTCTCTCTCTCTCTCTCTCTCTCAAAAGTCTCTTGTTAAAAGGAAGTTTTTTCTTGCCACTGTCGCCAAATGCTTGCTCATGGTGGGATTTGTTGGGTCTCTGTAATTAATATTATAAAGAGTACGGTCTAGACCTGCTCTATAGGAAAAGCGCAATGAGATAACTTTTGTTATGAATTAGCGCTATATAAATAAAATTGAATTGAATTGAATGCCTATTCAAATATTTAAATTTTTGTTTTTATATTCTGTTTTATCTTTTGATTTTTAACTATTTGCACGTTTTAATGCTGTTTTTAATATTTTGCTTTATCTGTATAAAATAAAGCAGTAAAGAGTTCCTTGTATTAAACATGTAAATACAAGATTGTCTATCATCTCTATCAAGGAAACTAAACATGATTTTAAGTAGGGTAAGTAGGTTTAAGTAACCTATGCCCTTCTTTACAGTTGTACCCAATGAACTGGTAACATGGTGTATACCACATGCCTCTATCTGTATAATAAACATTGCACATCTACATGTTCCACAAATAGTTCTGTACATATGCCCTTCGACATAATGGGAATATCGGCAACACAATTTAATGCAAAGAGTATACATTTGAAAATAACTGGATTAAGTAGCAACAGATATTTGCATAAATGCTTCAAGCACTCAGTGAAGATGCTGTATCTTAATTTTCCACAAGCTCTAGTGTTGTGGGCCAGCATGGGATGGATTACCACTTTAAAACTAGGTCCTTCTATCAGGTCTTTCCCAGGGAGTTTCCTTTCACCAGGAGTTTATCAGTCTCATGCCTTTTATTCTAAATTTTCAACTCTGTGCTGCTTCCAAAACCCCTCACCACCTACTGCCAATCCATCTTTACTCTGAGGTTACTTTATCCTTTGGTCCATAATCTCCAGTTCAGCTCGCTGATTCATTATATTATACCATTTTTAACAATTAACTTTGTTCAACCTTAATTACAAACTTTAATGGGATAAAATAAGACAATAGTCAAAAGAAGGTCACAAAATAAACACTAATGAGATCCTCTCGACAGCCATTCAAAAAGTTTTCACATTTTGAAAATTTTGTTTCAGAGAAATTGCTGTCAGCCTTCAGTTTGGATTTGCTAGCAAAACTAGACTGAGTCAGAGGGGAGTTAAACCATTTTTCATACACTAGCACTGCACAATCTGTTTGTATGGCTGTCTATTTTCTAGTCAATTTTTCTGCCTGTTCATCCTTCCATCCATCCAAACAACCATCTATCCACCCATTCATCCATCCTTCCTTCAATCTTTGTCAGTTTGTCTGCTTTACCGACAACTGTTATTTCACTTTTAACAACCAGTTTGGACTTTAAACACCTGCTGACTCCTTACAGCAAAATGCTTCCTTGTGCTCAGAGCAGGAAATGATATATTACCCTGGAAACACACACACACACACACACACACACACACACACACACACACACACACGCACAAGCACATTACTATAGTTCAGTAGGTGGCAAGTATCCCAGAGCCTTTCAGTCTAACTAATAGTTCAGATGTGTGTGTCTGTGTGTGTGTTGAAAAAAACAATGATGCTCTTTGCCCCTCCCAGGACGGTTTTGTGTGGAAAGTCAAACACACACACTCTAACTGCTAGTCGGTACTCATTAATATGCAGTAACTGCCCTGTTAGTGCCACCTAATTAAAGAGGTTTCCAGTGTATAGTTATACTAAATCATTTTGTGTATGTGTCTGTGTGGGTGTGTCTACTTGTACTTGTGAGAGAGATTTCTACCTGTACACACAAATAAACAGCCACACTCTCTTTCTCTCTCTCTCTCTCTCTCTCACACACACACACACACACACAGACACACACACTTGTTTGTTTCACTATCCCTGTGGGGGACAGTCATTGACATAATGCTTTTCCTAGCCCCTTACCCTAACCCTAACCTAATTGTAAACCCTAAAACCAATTCTTAACCCTCAAAAAAGCAGTCTCTACCTCAATTTATGTTCAGACGGTGACACAAGTCCCCATGGGTTAGTGTGCATTCAGGTTAAAGTCCCCACCAGGACATAAGAACATGAAACACACACACACACACACACACACACACACACACACACTCACAAATACTCTCAGCAGGTGTCTTCTCCAGAGAATGGTTATTGATGAATTATCCCAGTGATTCATTTAGAATGTTTACACTTTTATCTAATTTTCTCTCTCTTGCTCTCATTTCAGCTGATAATCTTCAATTGGTGTATTTGGAACAAAAGTAGCTTTTCAGTTTGTGAACGTGACTAAGCTCAGGTCCCGTCTCCTACCAACCGTCAAGGTTGATTTTACACTAACAGCTGAATAAGCAACAGAGAGGCAAGTGACATATTGAGTCATTAAAGAGTTAATAACAAATGGAATGTCACCATTTGTCAAAAAGTGATGCTTACTTTTACAGTATGATTGAAAGCCCATGATTCAAACACAACATGGTAGTAAAAATATATTGGCCATTGGTTTAAAGACTATATTATAGTTAATGGTTGAGTTTCTACAATGATGTTTTCCTGCCAAGAGGGTATATTGTTTAGTAATAAGAACTTCACATATACTGTAGTCTAGCCAAAGCTATAGCAAAGTAAGTTAGAGAACAGATGGGGAAGAATCATTTTGACCTTATTGTAAAAGCAGCAAAACGCCTTTGAAATTTTCTGTATGGTTGACGTTATACAGTGTGCATTCACCTCTGGCAGGACAAATGCCAAAAGTGTTATCCAACTTACTCTTGCTTATGGAGCTGCTCTGCATAAATTGATTTTTCTTGTACAGAATTAATAGTATAGGCCGGAATCTAGTCCGAGGTTTGACTTTAGATTGATGGTGCTGCTCACCACAAGCTTGGGTCATTTGAATTAGCCTTCTGATTCACATCTCAACATAAAGTATAATTATTATATATGTGTCTGATAATTATTAGTGGATGGACTGAGGAAGGCGAGTTTATCATATCTTTGTTGTAAGGAAAGGAAGATTAATACTGTAAATGTCAGCACAACTTGAGCTAAAGAAGCTTAAGAAGCTACTATTGAGATGAATTCACACACACGTCAAAATGAAGTTACAATTCCAAGTTATTTTACTACACTATATACTGTTGTGCTCTCTCTCTCCATGGTGATGAATGTCTGCTTTATATACACACAGTGAAATGCTGAATACCAGGAAAGCATTTGTTTATGCATATACACCTCAGGGCATGTGCTGCTGGGTGCACATAGCCTTCAATCACTGTGTCTATAAAAGAATAAAGAATGCCTTCTCCTCCTTCTTTTCTGCATAGACACACTGTAGATTTCAGCACCATGGACAGAGCCTGCCTGTGCTCTCTCCTGTTCCTTAATTTTGTCTCAATTTGAAGCAATTGCAGCTTGTCTCTGACTTCCCAATTTGATGATTTATGTGAAAATCAAGAACATCAGCTTGTGTCACAAATTGTGTCGCCACTTTAGCTGAATTTGGGCCATTTAGACTGGTGAAATCAATACTGAACAAGAAAAGAAAAGAAAATGTTCTGTCCATCTGAAAGAATGGCCAATTCACAGTGAGGAGGAGAGGGAAAAGGCCAACAACGATAGGAGGAAGTGTCTCTGTCTCATATGCAGCCCGTGATGGCACTTGGTGATTCCACATGAACTCATTTTACTCACGTCTTAAAACGAGATAAATGTATTAGTGTGTGAATTGAACTGCTTTGTGTCCAAATAGGTTGCTGGATTTATGTTATATAAAGAATAACACGGATTGTGACAAGTGAACATCATCTGTTACACCTGTACAGACACGGTCCACTGCAGCTGTATGGCGAAGTGCAGTAATCAACAGTTAACAGCAGTTCAGATGTAAGTTAGGAATAACTATCTTTTTTTTTTTTTACCTCACTGTGGCGCGTAAACTCTCTCTGCACAACGCTGACTACTGGCACATGAAGCGCAAGAGAAACGAACTCCAATTTGACGAACTCGTCCCGGTTCTGTGGAAAGGCTATAATGGCGGATACCCCCTGCACGACCACGGTGTGACACACGCTCTCCACGAAGGACAGTGGGTCTTCGTTCTCGGGGCTGCCCGCAGA
The DNA here is from genome assembly GCF_020085105.1 of Siniperca chuatsi. Taxonomy (NCBI): domain Eukaryota; kingdom Metazoa; phylum Chordata; class Actinopteri; order Centrarchiformes; family Sinipercidae; genus Siniperca; species Siniperca chuatsi. The sequence goes on from NC_058059.1 coordinate 17,603,150, forward strand.
GGAGGAGGAGAACGCGGGCAGCTCGCCGAGTCCGGACCCAACGGCCATGACAACCTCCAGGGATAAATTGTATGGCAGCAAACCGGCCCGGTTGAGAGCCTCGACCGCGAGCAGGACCGAGTCTCGGGGTGCGAACACGCGGTTCTCCCTCGAGGTGCTCTCCTCCCGCTGCCGTGCCTGGCTCTTACTCCTGCTGGCACCCCGTTGGCTATTAACGGTGCCTCTAGTCCTGAGGCTTCCGTATCCAGGCGCACTGGCACTTGTTTTAACCTGCTTTTCCAACTCCGTCCGCCGCTCTCCGTTCCCTATTAAACCACGATCGGCGTCCCAGTCCTCAGATCCGCTGCCGGCGGTGGCGGAGAGCAAGCGAGGCTGAACTTGCAGAGCCCCGACCCGAACCGTGTGGCCGATGCGTTTCAGCACCTGGCACGGCTGTGGGTGAGAGTGAGCGTACGGCGGGAGAAAGACGAGAGCGCACAGCAGTAAACATAATGGTGGCGAGACCCCGGTGCGTGTTCGAGCTGCCGGGCCATTCATCATCATCATCATCACCACCATCTTCATCATCCGCGCTCCACTGCTGCACCGGATGCCCCTTCCAACCACAGAACGGCGAAACACCGGGGCCGCTCTGTTGGTCCCCCTCCTGGCCCCCTGCGTGTGGCCCTGGCGCGCCGCTCAGACCAGCTGCAGCCCCAGCTCCAGCTCCAGCTCTCGACAAAGTTGTGCGTTTCTCCAGGGGCACAGACAACAGGCTGCTGAGGCGCGAGATTGGACACGAGCTGCGCACAAGCAAAAAAATCTCCCCAAAAGTGCTGTTTTTCATCTCAAAAGATTTTCATCATTCAATCCTTTTGATCACTAAACAGGTCGTTGAATAAAACGGTGAAATCGCCACATATTCCAGAGGCAGAAAAGAAATATGAAGCAGAATGTGTAGGCAAGCCCAGAGGAGGAGATGTCGAGAAAAAAAGGTTAATGCGCATCAAACACATTCCAAAACTGTGAAATCCACCACTGGAAAAAATCTGATGGCTTGATGGCTTCGAAGCAAAATTATCCCATTATGATCCAGAGCGCTGGAGCCAAGACAACATTACTTCGTCTCGGTACTTCGGTACTCAAGCTGAAAAAAGAAAAAAAAAAATTTTTCCCCTAAACACCCGAGAAGAAGCTTTTCAGAGCGCGCGCGCTGCTTGGCTCGAGTCAACCTCTGTACAAACACTTGTACCGGCGAGACCTCCGGCACGAGAGCGCGGTCCTCTGCGCACGTGTTCCAATGAGATTTAACCCCGTCCTCACTTTACCCCCAGCCTATCCCCTTAAAGTCCGTGCCAGTGTCAGGGGGGCATAGGGTATGAATGAATAAGTTGCATAATGCAAAATAAACAAAGACACAACCAAATAAATAAAGAGTAAAGATACAGATAGATAGATAGATAGATAGATAGATAGATAGATAGATAGATAGATAGATAGATAGATAGATAGATAGATAGATAGATAGATAGATAGATAGATAGATAGATAGCCAAGTTAATACATACAATATGCAATATAATAATAAATCAAACACTCTGTAGGAAAAAGGCTAATGACAAATCTCATTGTCAAATAATTTCTCACTGCTCAGGTCGGGTGGAGGGGGAGCCTGGATGCAGATCTGATGCATCAGATCAGCTGATTGTAACCTGAGCTTTATCTTTATGTATAGAGCAACAGATCTTCTGCTGTCCGCACAGAATAGCTGGCTGAATTTATTGTTACTGTTTTATGGAAGTATGACATCACCTCTGCAAGTCTAGTAAAACATGACACACCATGAACCAAGAACACCATAATGCATTCATCTATACAGCAACCCTGCAATAAATAACAGAAGCTTCTTATCAAGGTTATGTCATAGAGGTGTTGATTCAGATTTATGGTCATTTTTTTAACCTGTAGTCCTGGTCGCCTAAATGCAGAAGGTGTTCCTAATTGCTTTTACAGTAACATCTGAAAGCCTGACAGTGTAGCCTAATGCAATCAAATACTGCACACTGGCCTAACAAACTACTAAAGAGATAAATCAACACTTCTGTTATAGTCTCAAGACAAGCTTAACATGTGACTAGTGAAACCAGGGTCAATCTCACATGTTAAACTGTGTTTTTAAACACATGCTCCCTGATTTTGTTACAGCACAAAATATCAACCTGCATATGGGTTGAAAAGCAGCATAAGATCATCTTTTATGCATAATCCAAACATGTCAAAAAAACTTCCATTGTGCAACACATTGATTAGATGTCATATAGGATTTGTGCATTTTAATGTAGATATGGCCTGCATGAGTGTGTGTGTGTGTGTGTGTGTGTGTGTGTGTGTGCTCTGCCAACTTAGACAAAACCAGCCAGCCACTGCTCTTAATAAGATTGTTTTATTTAACCATATTTAAGGACACTTGATTAGTTAACAGGTGCTGAATGAGGGAATGTTTAACTGCATAAACAACTGCATGTTGCTGTGGTAACCCACAGGTCAGAGGTCACCATTGACCCAATCAGCAGCCTCAGTTTAAATAGCTACCCAGATTAATGATTGGCTAATTTTTAGATCTAGATTAATGATTGGCCAATGGTCTGTCTTGAAATGTGAGGCACACCTACCAGGATATTGGAAGATCAATAACCCTATCGATCTGATACAGCAGGACCTCAAAGGATGGGACAGGGAGGAAAGACAGAGAGACAGAGAGGATAGATTTTGACAGGAGGGGAGAGGGGAGATAAAAAGGAGGAGGAGGAGGTGGGACCAGAGGGGACTGGGGGAGAAGGAGGAGAGAGAAGCAGAGGTGATGGAGAGGGAAGAGAAGCATAGGATGTGGAAATAGGGGGATTGATGGAGGGTGAGGAAAGGAGAGAGAGGAGGTGAAGGGAAGAGGAGTGGAGAAGTCAGTGCTGTCAGAACAGGAGAGAGAGGAGTGAGGAGAACAGGTAAATGAAGACAGAATGTGCGGAATGAGAGGATATACAAGAACCGAGGGCATTACAAATACAAGAGAAAGATATTTTCATTAAAGACGAAGCAAAACAGAGGGAAGAAAGAAAAGGAGAAAATTGCATTGAGCGAAAGATTCAAGGTGAGATTCAAGAGTGAATCTCTGAAAGAGCCATCATAGTTGTTGTTGCACCAAAAAAAGCAATTCTGTTTTTTTTTTTTTGCTATTACATGTTGCACTGTGTGGAGGAATGGGATATCAGGCAGCCATGTGCTGCATAAGGCTTTCAAAAAAGCTTCAGAGTCAGAGTGCTAATTCTAATTCCAGCACTTGATAAAAAGACAGTTTAATCACACAAATGTTGAAGATCACCTCTGCCATTGGAATTGGAATAGGTTCTCACTTTTAAAATTTATTTTCACCATCATATTCTTGCTGTTTTCCTCATGGGCTTCTCATAAGTAACTCATACTTCTTAGGGACTGTATGAAAATGTATGGGGGAGAGTATTGTAATTTTTGTTTTTGCTGAAGAGAGGGTGGCCTGAATTGTTGGGACAGCAGGTGAGGGTTTTTAATCTTTTTCTTACCCCATGTGTACATTTTCTTTCAACCTTCCCTTGTGAGATTTACTATATAAAAAAAGAGATCACATAATTCCATTAAAAAGATGGCTTTTGTGTGCTCCACAGGTCATAAGGGTGCGTTTGGCTATATGCACACAACAATAGTTCTGTCTCTGTATCAGAGCTTTATTTTCCTCATCACAAAACACCTAACACCTAACAAGTAGAACCAAAATATCAATTATTTTAAGAACAATACATCTAGTAGTCAATCTTATTAGTTATTAGTGATCTCTGGTAAAGAACACATTTTTTCAATACAGTGCAACGTCACTAGATTCTTCATTATAACAGAATTATAAGAGAATTGCAGTGATAATATAGTGAAGTTAAAAAGTATATTTGTGTGCCTATAATGCAAGTTTAGTATCACACGTTGCCATCTTGTTCTATCAGTGACGTGAAATGAAACATGACGATGGATGTTTGCAGTTTGGAACGTTACTTATGTGATCATTTCGGAACACACGTTATCTTTAGCCCACAAACTGATCTGAACACACACACACTTTAGCGTTCGTTCTTCAACAGTTAGCTCAACTGTAAAACGGATATTGAGAGATGTGTGTGTATATATGACGTTGCGAGTAAAACCAAACCAGCTGTGCATAAAACGAGAGCTTGCTGGTGGCACAGTGTGCGAGAGCCTCGCACATAGCTGCCTCCCTCTCTCCTTCAGAATTGGTAAGCAGTTGGGCATTTTCCGTCAGTAATTAACTTGCGTTTTGATATTTGCGGTGCGATCTTTGGCTCAGCTGTCTGGAGGAAACAACAATTTTTCGTTCAGTTCGTTAATGCCATTTTCTCATCATAGAGGAACATTGGCACAAATGTATTTATTTTTTTTAAGAAAAGTTCATGAAACCCTGGCCAAAACTCAAGCTAAAAGAATATGTTAAAATGTTTTCCCAGCACTGCCTTTGTCTTTCTTACTTGTTTGTTTTGCTTCTTGGCCCGCTTGTCTGTCCGTCCACTTTCGATTTCTTTATCTAACTTCCTGTTTGCCTGTCTTTGTTTGTGCCTGCCAGCCATCTTCCTGTCTTCCTGCTTGCAGGCTCATCTGATTTCAGAAGGCCTGTCTGCCTGCCTAGTTGGAACACATAAAAGTCTGCCCTCTCTTTTGTCCCTGTCTGAATATCTGTCTGACCCCTTGTCTGGTTGCATATTCATCCATGTCCCTGTGTGTCTGCCGTGGTTGTTGGATTTGTTGACCATTTCCTTCACCTGTCTGCTTGCCTGCTGATCTGCCCACCTGTCTGACTTCTTCCTCTGTCAGCATCATTGTGTAACTGTCTGCTTGTCTGTCGCTCTGCCTCCCTGCCTGTCTGTCTCTCAGTTAGTCTGCTTGCTGTTTAGCGAGGTTGCAGGCCTCTCTGACCCTTACACTTACCAACCATATTCCAGCAGCAGCTTATGAACAGATGAAACCTAGAAGCACAAAAAAAAAAAAAAAATCAAGGTTGGAGCAGCTATTAGACACATACCTGATCACATGGGTCTAAATGCACCAACATGCAGAGATCACACAGACACAAAGCCTTCCATCCATACAGATACAATGATTTACATAAGCTAAGCAAAAAAGTGAATCTGAGAGAGGAAAGACTTGCAGCCAAACTAATTTTTTTTAGATTATTTATACATTTAAATATTGGAATAATGACTCCCTCATCATGTTTTTTTGGTTTACATGCTTCATAAATTAATTGTATCTTTACAAGATTGTCTTTTTCTAGTTTTTGAGAAAGCTGTATGATTACTACAATCTGCCCTCATAGTCTGACTGACATAAGTATTACTTTTACTGGGGTTTGTATGAAAGCCTTGTTACAGTCGAGCCAGCATGAGCAAACACCTGATTGTAACGATTGAATACCCTCATCAGTCTGCTGTCACAGCCTCATGCTGTTGCCATAACTTTTAAAGTCACTTTTTTGCTTTCTAAATGTTTTTTTCCCTCATCAAATACCACTATTGTGCAGAGGAATTCTAATTTGTTACAAACATCTTATAATACATCATATACACAAACATACACTTTCTTCTTTGCTGTTTTCTTCCCTTGTGAGTCTCAAATAAAGTGATTTAGTCAAGTGAGGCAGCAAAACAAGGAAAGATGTCTGTTGTTCGCCGAAAAACAATTAGGCATGCTTTGAGTGATGCGGTATATTTAGTAGAATATTTTTTTATTTCAAAATTTTGATTTTTACCCCTTCACTCACAACCAATGTCCCCAGAAAAGAAAAAAAAACAGAATGAAGAGAAGAAATGAAAGACTGATACACTTGCAATCCACCACGGTGTGACTTTAAATGTTACAGCACTGCTCTGCCAAGGTCAAGTGGTCAAACCAAAAAACAAGATACAAAGTGGTTTCCAGTAGCTCACCCACATGTTTTCATTATGCAATTTACTGCATCTCACACCAGGTATTCAAACAGCAGCATTTTCATTGAATCATATTTTTTTTCTTGTTCATTCACTAGAGCTCAAACTGTTACAGTGTGCTACATGTACTGATAACTACGGAGTTCATTCAACATGTTAGAATGTACAGAGTTCAGTGTATTGAACCACATGCAGCACCTCTCACGAATGAATGCCATTAGCCACTGATAGCTTTTTGTGAATGCTATCGCTCATGATAATAGTGGAGGAAAAAAAAAACACATGATTAAGAATATTTGCATCTTAACCAAAATTATCTCTGCTGTGGAGCTTCTATACGAAAACGGCACTATAAAGAGGACTTTTATCCATTCTTTGAAAATGGCAAGGTCTTAATTATCCAGTCTAGGTCACAGAATACAAAAAGGCAATACAACTACCACTCTAAATTGTGCAAACTGGAACACGCATGCAGTATAATACAGCAGTAGATAAATAGTTCTCTGCACTAGTGGTTATTTAATGGAATCCAAAGAAGATAAAAACAAGACAACATATAAAGACTTTAATATAAAATGGCAGGTTACCAAGACTGGTATTTCGTTTCTTAAATAACCTTGAGAGTACTGTACTCCTATTTGTGTTGAAACTGTAGAGTGAATGAGAATACAACATGACAAGATGGGCAGAGAGAACATTTGAGAAAAAAGAGTTGGGACAGCAGTAGAGACAGAGAAAATACACAGAGAAATACACAGACTCCAGAGAAAGAGCAGGACAGTGAAAGTGTGAAAAGTTATTTCTTTTATTTTTATTTCTGCTAATAGTTAAAAATAGCTTCTCTAATCAGCATTAAACTACAACAGTCCTTCACTCCAAAGCCCAATTTTATCTTACAGACAGGCAGTCTCTGTCAGTCCCCCTTTGGACCCCAGATTACAAAACCCAGATTCGGCAGAAGAGAACAATACCTTTGTTTTCAGCCAGCCACCCAAAGGACAGCATGGTGCCACACAGACCAGGAGTCTGGGAGTCCTGTTGTGCTATCTCCTCTGCCTGGTCTTGTTTTGTCTCTTTCCCTAAAATTTTAAGTTGCCTCTACCTTTACCCTCTTCCCCATTTTTATCTGTGTGTTTCAGAACCCGTTGATCAAATGAGCAAACACAAACGGCAGGATGAATACTAAAGCCAAATTATTGGAAACTGAACATCGCCTCACACCCAGAAACAGATATTACAATTCTTGTAAAACAAAACAAAAAGGAATACATCAATGTGAATGGTTGTCTGAAATGGTTTGGGAATAAGTAGGCTTTTTTTTAAATAATGTTGCCATTTTAAAGAAAATTGCATCTAATCTCTGTTTGTAAAGTTAAAAGATTGCAGGAGGTGATTTAAAGCTCTTTGTTTGATGATGATAAGAGGCACTTCATATATCACTGACTGGTGCAGAAGTGGTGGATTCGGGCAAAAGAGAAATGAGCCCAATGATTCATTTCCTCGCATCCATTTACACTGAAAGGATGTTTGAGAGCCTGAATGGAGTCAAAGATTGTCTGTGAAAGTAAAATGAAGTCCAGGCAGGGCATTTCTGCTGCGACCCATTTCCTGCCCAAGCCCTCAGTTCTGCCCTTCCTGATTTTGCTGCACCTGAGATACAAAACTTTCCTTAATGAAAGAAGTGCTTAGGCCTCCCCCATTCCCTTCACAGATCCAAAAGAAGAATTGGAGTAACAGTTGACTGTTGTATCGTTAGAGAGTATTTTGTGTCCTTTAGGTGTCTGCATGCCTTGGTTAATCTGCCATTTTAACAACTTGAAAATCATTTTTACTGGATTCAAGCGAATCATTCAAAATCTACAGTCTCATCTGACATGCCACATTGTTATCCATACTGTGTTAGGTAATTGCTTCTGCAAACATCAGCAATACTCAATCAATACCTCTCATTCATCTCAATGAGATGCTTAGTACACCAGCTCGTGTGCATTTTCATTTATCCAGCAGATGACACCAGCAGAGACGAGAAAATGCTAATATTGACACAGACCAGAAGCCATCATCCCCCTGATGCTAATCTCACGCTGACGTTAGCTTCATGCCAATCGCTAACATGTCACTACCTACCAAAGAGGGCAAAGCTCCTATGCTCCATATAGCTCCTATTTGATGACCAAAATGGTAATGTACTGTAATGCTATATGGTAAGAGAACATTTGGACCATGCCCATCTGAGAAAGTGTCTAACCTAATCTCACCTTTGCACAATGTTTTATATATATATATATATATATACACACACACACACACACACACACACACACACACACACATATATACACACTGTGGACTACATATATTTCTCAGTTGCAGAAAGAAAAATTACACTACTCTCTTAAACCAGATCTTCAAAGTGAAGTTGAAATCTCTACATTTCCACACTCTGGCTTTGTGGTGCAGGACAACTGCCAAGTGTGCTAAATAACTATCTATTTCACATTTGCCTCAGCTGAGGTGTAAAAATTTGAAGAAATCCAGCACTTGAATGTTTAGACATTTTGCTCTGAACGAGATATAGAACTGGGAATCATTTGTATGGCAGTGGAATGAGATAAACGGCATGTATACAAATTATTTTGCAAAGTAGGTGCATGGAGAGGGAAATGAGAATGGGGCCTATCAGCCATGGTGAACCCCAGAGGTGATGTTGCCTGGTGAAGATGATGGATTGCTTGTCATGGCTGACGGTTGTACTGGAGAGATGTGATGTGAGCCAGCACAGTGCACAGCTGGAGACGTCCAAACATACTGTATTTGTTAAATTCAAGGTAAATTCTAAATTCTGTGTTTTCATTTATCTTTAGTGCTGTTGAATGCATGTTGTCATGACTGATTTGAGTCTATATTTAATCTATGTGGTTTTGTCCTGGGTGACTTTATGCTTTATATTGATTGGTTGATTGCAGTCTAAAATTTTGGAATTGTTTAGGTGGCCTTATTTAACATTCGTGACCATAAAGCATCCATGTATACCAAGAGAGAAGTAAAGGTAGTTGCAAAATAAGCTGACTGAATGCTAGCGGAACAGGTAGAGCAGGTTTTTTAAGGTGAATTTGAAAGCAGAGAGGGGTTATTGTAGAGAAGGACATACTATCCGTAATTCTTGATTCTAAAAAAGATGTTTTTTTGGTCAAAAAAGTATGCTGGAGAGTCAGAGCTCCTGTGAGAAAAGTGGGAAGGTCAGTACACCATTGGCAGGTCAGTACGGAGAAGGGTCGAGTCCGTCTCAAAAGAAGTGTCAGAATGTGGATCACAGGCTGATGGGTTTGGGCACATTATGGCCAGGAGGTATATGGGCATAGGGCTGGATCATGGCCTTGAGATATGCAGGTGTCAATCTCCTCACAGTGCTGCCAAAAGCTCTGAAGGGGATGACGCAGGAGATTTTAGTGAGGTTGAAGCTGACACCGGCTCCAGCATTCTGTGGTTTAGGAGGAGTACATTCGGTGGATCATTATTTCTCAAACATGGAGCTGGGCTAGGACACTGGTACACCTCCTTCATATTTGATAAAGATTACAGTAAAGACAAACAAAGAAGCTCAAAATGTGTCTTCTCTCCCTAATTACAACCCAAAATGCTTCCTTCAGGAAAACAATGTGTAAAGTTTGCCTAAACGAGCCTTAATGTGTAGAGACATGCTCAGACTTTTGACTAAAGGCCAGTTAAGTATAACTGTTACATTTGTATATTTTTTACACATATTAATTATCTATAAACAGCAAAGTTTTGTTCAGCAAGTAAAACTATAAAACTCAGTATTATGAAATATCTACTTTATCATCAACACATATGTTTGTTTCCCAGTTTCTCCCACTCTCAAGCATTGTGTATGTAAAAGTTAGTAATCACTTTTTGGTAACTTAATCAAGGACAAATTTATTTAGGACTATGCATATAGGAAATAATATAACTGCAACTGAATAAACTGAAAACAATAAAGAGTCCCTCTAAGAGATGTAAAAATGCAGACAAATTTGCAAGTAAGGCAAGGCAAGATTATATATATAGCACATTTCAGCAACAAGGCAATTCAAAGCGCTTTACATAAAACAAGTGCAAAAGAAACACACCACAAACGGACATTTAAATAGAATTAAAAACAGTCATTAAAGAGCCAAAAGAATAGAACATTAAAAAACAAGCTAAAATAGAATATGACAGCTATAAAATACAAGAATAAAAGTTACAGCGCAGTGTAAGAATTTAATCATTATTTGATTTAATAAATGGCAGTGGCAAACACAAAAGACTTCAGCCTTGATTTAAAAGAACTGAGAGTTGCAGCAGACCTGCAGTTTTCTGGGAGTTGTTCCAGATATGTGGTGCATAAAAACTGAAAGCTACTGTACTTTGGCCCTAAACCATTCAGTGCTTTATAAACCAACAGTAGTATTTTGAAATCAATTCTTTGACAGACAGGAAGCCAGTGTAAAGACCTCAGAACTGGATTGATGTGATCCACTTTCTTGGTCTTAGTGAGGACGCGAGCAGCAGCATTCTGAATCAGCTGCAGCTGTCTGATTTCTTAGAGAGACCTGTAAAGACACCAATACAGTAGTTGAGTCAACTGAAGATAAATGCATGGACAAGTTTTCCCAAATCCTGCTGAGACATAAGTCCTTTAATATTCTTACGATGATAGTAGCCTGACTTTGTAATTAATTGTCTTAATGTGGCTGTTGAAATTCAGGGTCTGAGTCCATGACTACAACAAAATTTCTGGCTTGGTCAGTGGTTTTTAAACATTGCCAATTATAGCTGCCACGGACTTTTAATCGTTCCTCCTTAGCTCCAAAAACAACTACCTCAGTTTGGTTAACTGAAGAAAATTCTGGCACACCCAATCGTTGATTTGTTCAGTCAACGAGTCTGGGGCCCCGGGGGCAGTTGCCCGCTTTACCCAATTAGCAATCCAACCAAATAGATGTTATGCTTTTACTATAACACTGTTAGTGAAAGGTTAAATACAAAAACTGATTTAGGAAGGTTGCTTCCCAGAACACTTTTTATTCAGATTTTCCCTAGAAAGCAAAATAAAGAGAAAGTTATACACAGATTTTTCTTAACTGGTTTCTTTAGATTGTGAGAGAGGGTCTGATTTGACATGTTGAGTCATGTTGATGTTAAGGCATAGGCATAAGTGTTTGTGTTTTTGACACTCCCATATGCTCTAACAGCAGTGTCAGTGTGTTCATGTGCACTGTATGTGCAAGAGAGCGGTTTCTACTGCTGCACGTGACCAGCACACCATACCTTACTGTTTTCTGTCAATAATCAGAGAATGTTTATCCAGACAAATTGTCATTGACAATAAGCACTATCCCATCAGCTAAAACCAACACAGCTGTCTGAGAGTGTGGAGCCATACCCAGAAATTTTTAATTGGTGTGTAAACTCAGACTGAGTAAAACCATCTTATGCCATCTTATCCCTGGTAAAGCCTTTTTTTTAAGTCTCTAACACTAGTGGTGTGTTCTGCTGTAGAACTTATTAGTGCAATATATAAAACCAAACCACACCAAAGACTAAAAGAAAACACCAAAGAGAAAACATGTTTTGGGAGCTGTGTGGCAAAAGACTCACGGTAGGCCTGACTATCTGTATATTTGTCAACCCCCAAATTTTAACATATCTCCGTCACTTGCTTTTTTAGCAGCCAAAGCTGTGCATTGCCAAAAATGATTCTGCACACTATGAACTGGAGAGCAACTGTACCTCTGCCTTTGAATCAGGGGAAGCAAAGTCGATTTTCTACCCCAATTTGTCATCATTACTTAGTCATTTTCTCTAAAAATAGATGCAAACCTGAGCGAGCACAGAATTACACACACAAACACCTGCACTGACAGACACACGTTATTAGACATATTCCCCTATCAATAGATTCGACTGGTTAGAGCATTATGCTACCTCACTCCCACTGTGTTATTGTGTTTTCTTAACCATCTAAGGCACCTGGGTGAATGACTCCAAGCTTGAAACAGAAAATAAACAGATTGTTTTTGTCCCACAGAGGTGCTCTGGAAACAGCCAAACGATGAGGTAAACAACAGGAAGGAGCTTTTTGGACGATAAGCTGCATGTAAGCTGTGAAAGCTGTCTGGAAGGAGGCTAAATTATTTTATTCTAATGAGGCAAATGTGACTGTGGCATGCCCCATGAACATGATATTAGAAAAAACTGACAACAAAACACAGAGTCAAACTGTAATTTAGAGTGAGATACATCATGAAGATGTGTTTGCGGGCATTTAAATTCAATCTACTATCTAAGATACTGTGGATACTGCAGAAGCAAAACATCATATTTAAGCAATCAAATCTTGACGGATTGGGTCACAATAACTGATATATAATAACATGATAACTAATAATAATGGGCAGACTCATTTGCATATTGTTTTGGATGACATTGCTTTAGAAAAATATACCAAAATGGACCTTGTTAGCATGGCAAGCTGACGATTAAATTAATCAAATTCAAAAGAAAGCATAACCTTTCAGCTCTTGTTCAGGCTAAATCCAACTAGGTGTGACTGCACTTGTGGGTGTGGGCTGATGCTGGTGCATGTATAGCAGGAGCAACAGTGACAAAGTCTATGCAAATTAAAACCATTTCACCAGGAACAGTTGCTGAAGTGATGCTCTCTCAAAGTCTGAGTGGAAATTAAATGATTTATTGCACTACTTACCTGTGCAAAATTCTGTTCAACATGAGAGGAAAGACAAGTGATATTTACAGATGCATGAGCTGCTCAAGTGTCACTCAGCAGGTGAGAGAGAGAGGGATGCTTTGGTTGGGATGCTTTGCATGAATCCCTTATTCCACGTAAATATGCATTTAAGTAAATCAGGCTTTGCAAAGAACATACAGATGGAGCAATCTACTGAGCAGTAGATGAGTCATCCCTCACTGTCTTCTCAGCACAGTTAAGGATTCCTCTGACAGAACAGGTCACAGTGTTTGCTTACCATAGTGGCTGAATACACAGAATTCAGACTGTAAACCCTTTGTTCAAGTAACCCGGTTTTCGGCCAAAGCAAACTGCCGTCAACACCCTTTTGACTTTAGAGACTTAAGAGTGTCGAACAGCGGCACATTGCATACACAAAACAACCAATTTCACATGATCTTTTTCACAAAGTCCATGGGTGCCTATTGTTATTGTTTGTCCTCCAGGTTTGACTTTTAGCTCTTGAATACCCCTTTTTCAACATGTGAATCAAAAGTCAGAGCAGAGCATTAGAATGTCCTTGAATGCACCAAAGAGTTTTCACACAGATCTCTGCGCAATATTAAAAAAACCCACAAGAAATGATACAATACACTGATTGATTACCTTTTTCGAGTCTTTAAGTTGAGTTTCATAAAGTACTGAAACACATGATTTGTAGTTTTGGGGTAAAACCACTGGTAAAGTCCTTCAGCCCAAATAAGAAATAGCTGGCAACCACCCAGAATACTCTATGCATGCAATAAGAAGTAAACATCACCAGTGGAGGCTTCAGACATTTATCTTATAATGAGGAGTGCAAAGTTTATGCCAACTGAAATCCTCGGTAGCAAGGTAAATGTTAACAAATACAAAATAACTCGGAATAATCAACATTTATTCTACAGTATGGTGAAACAATTCTGTTGTTATTGAGAAAGTCTTCCCTAATGACAGTACATGAGGGGTAATTTAATGATTAAAGGAGCATGGAAAGGATGTAAAACTTGTAGCTGTAGTTGTCACAGTCTTTAGATATAAGCAAATCTTATCACTTAGTTAGTTCACCAAACGACTGAATTGTGAATATAAATACTTGCGAAAGTTAAAATTCGTAGAGATCCTAAACGATCCTTGGCTGTTAGTGACCTTACATCCTATCAAGACAATTAATGTATTTCTTTTTTTTAGTTATAGCACCTTAAAATCTAAATCTCAGGAAACGACAAAACATAAATAATTTGAAACTGACAATGAAGAAAATACTGGAAAATATTGTGAAGCAAAGCAATTTTGGTCTTCAAGTCGAGTGCATTTTATCACTCTGACACTCCAAGCAGTTGATTAATCTCAATTCATTTATAGACTTTACTTGGGGAATTTGCTAATTAATGAAATAAAAGCTTGAAACCAGGGACACAAAAACAGTTTTTTGCTAAGACTCTAAATTGCATTTCAAGACTTCAAGACTTCATGAGAAGGTCATGGACTTTTATTCCACAACCTCTCTGTAACTAAAACTGCTTCTTAACAAGATGTCAGGGCTTTCTAAGGAAAACAACATTGTTCAGCTGCAATGTGAAAAGCCTGTTTATCGCACAGCTTGTCATGGTGACACCTGACCTGTCTCTCTATTCAGCCTGAGACTCTCCTTCAAACCCATATGACGCTCCTCCTTCCTCTAGGCCATGTATTCATTGTAGAACTTTGTAGAACTATCTTCGCTGTTCCTAGTACTGCACTCTTCTGGACCGAGATGTCTGGTGCTCTTCCAGGGATCTGCTGTAGCCACTCCTCCAGTTTATATAACTATATATAACTGACCTTTATATATATGAAACGTTTTCAGGTTAGGTGACTCAACCTTATTCAACAAAGACATCCAAATTGGCAGGTGCCAATCCTGGTGCAATATTACAATTCTGAAAACTGTTCATTTGGGAGGAATCGACAACAGGGACCAGGACACAGAGAACACCTCCATATACAGCTCAGGGCTTTGTGTCTTCCCTAAGGTGAACATATACTTTCTTTATATTAAAGCATTTTTCATTACAACACAGGACCAGATGGAAAATCTGGCTATGAGTAACCTCTTTATTACTAATGACTTACCTTTCCTACCTGGAATCCCACAGGATAGGTTCGCGAACCACAGGATAACATGCACTTTACACCCACAACCCTGCAGTACATGTTCCATCATTAGCGAAAGAAAAATCTACCTAAACTTTACAACCAGCAGACGCTGGAGGTTAACTCAATGGCATTGCCTGCCTTTAGGCAACCACAGGGGATTTCCCTGTCACTGGGGCCCCTTTGATTCCCATATCCCAATTTTCTCCATAGCTCCTCCTTCCCTCCTTTTGCTCTCCTTTTTCCTCCTACTCACACCCACCCCTCCTCAATTACCTAGCACCTGGCTGCAATCCAAGATAATTAGTAGGTAGCCCATACTAAAGGCCTTTCCTTTACTCTGGTGACTCTGTTTACAGCCATCTTATAAATTTTATAGTAGCCTTCCCAGAAACAAAAGAGTTCCAGGATCACGTTTATGTCACAGTGAAGATTATATATATTAAGATATGAAGATTAAGCAGGCAACTACTTTGATTGTCAGCAATCATTTTTGCATGTAAAACAGTCAAATCTAACTGAATTCAATTTTAGAAAATACAACATATTTAATCTGTATTTAACTGCAGATTGTTATTGTATGGATCATTGTGATGACAAATGAAATTGCGCACTATTACGCACGGAAAACATGATGACCGTTGGATCTTCAACATGTCCAACCACAACAAGAGTATTCACAAACTGTCAGTGCGTCATGACGGGGAGAGCCCTGTGTTTAAATGGGATGAAAGTAGTGAATGTGATTGGCCATGAATGTCACAGCCTCTAACATGCTGTGTGCCACAGGTGCACCAGGTGAGCCTGGTCATCAAATTACCAAAAGTGTGTTTGGCACGCCCCCGACACACTGGGCTGGACGCACTTTGACTGCGATTTACGCCACAGGGCTCATGAAAACAGAGCTCATCGTATCTAGATCTCGTCTCATCGTCCACGTTGAGGCACAGGTTTGAGCTTAAACTGAGCTAATGAGATTCCCTCATCCAAACATTTCAGAAGCTTGCTGGTAAGAACAAGTCGGTAAGGACTGTGCCGTCCTGTGCCCAGTCAAGTTGGTATAGGCAACATTGTGCATATCATTTGCTTGACTTGCAATAAACTTTATATTGGGGAGACAGGTCACAGTCTCCTAATGAGAATCAACAAACGCTGATACTACATTAAGGTGGGAAGACCAGAAACTGATTGGGGACAAATGTTTATCATCCATGAAGAGACCAGTGATCTCCTATAGGCCCCTGAACCAGTGCAACCAAACCACACAGTGGATTATTCAGCCATAACCTCACCTTCACCTTCCACAGTAATTCTCCAGTTGAAGAGTAGCAGACACTTTACAAATGGCGTTACATGTCCACAGCATACATAAAAGCGGACAAGAGGCACTTGAGCTGCCTAATGTCACACCATAATAATGATATACTGCACTGAATGTAACCAGTTATGCAAATGGGTAATGAATTAATTAGAAAATACTTCTATGTCAAGTTGTCCTCACACAGTCTGTATTTTAAAACAATTAGCAGTTACAGTAGTTCCAACAAAATTGTTTTCCCCTCATTAATATTTAAAGTTATGTAACAAGGTGCTCCAGAATCTAATCAGGTCACCCACTCTATTAGGGGAGCCTGCGGTGTCAATATGAAGACTATATAGGCCTATTATATTGTTCTATAGGTATTGTGTTGAATATTCAGAAGTCGACAGACAGTAAAAGGATACAAGTGATACGACTAACCTAAGAACCTTGAATTACAGGTGTGTACATGCAGCTGCTGCGTAGGTTATATGGATGCAGCTTCCTAACATCTTTGGCAGGTGTTTTTTTTTTTTTTGGCTGAAAAAAGTCAGTGCCAGTAAGCAGGTCAGAGTGTGCAATGTTCACTTCAGTATCAACCTGTCTTTCTGTGAAATCAGCTAAATAGTCCAATAATATTTGGACCCTCTTATTTCGAAGAGGCACTGGAGTCAGCATTAGTTCTCTCAAACTTTTCTCTATTTTCTGTTTTGTAGAGGCAGGGGATTACTGGCTCGGCAGGGGGGCTTTCTCGCCGAGGTATTACACTACAAGCTGGCCTGAAATGATCTGCTACTCTCTTACTGCTACTTTTTTTTTCTGTGGCTGTCTGTCTCTGCACATCTCTGAAATTTATGCTGCCATTCCTTTTTTACTACCCATTACTATCTTATACTGTATACCCTCCCCTCATCATAAATCTCCTTCTCCTTCATCCTCTCACCATTTACACCTTCATCTTTCGCTCAGCTCTTCTCCTCTGATTTGGTTATGTGAGTGTCCTTGTGCCATTTACCCTCCATCCATCCATACATCCATCCATCCATCCATCCATGCAGTGCAGAACAGGTCATAGCAGATAAGGGGGAGAAGGAAGGAGGGTTCATTTTCTGTCTGTGTCACTCTTTGATTGCCCCACTGTGTATAGTCTGTGTCTATTTCAGTAATAGAGTCATCACAAACTTACGGGGACTTAATGAGGCAGCAATTAACCACCAGCCAGAGTTGTGTATGTGTGTGTGTGTTGGGGTAAGCTGATTTAAAATGTGCATGTTTGTGCCCACATGTGCATTTGTAACAAACTAATAAGTGTTTCTCTGCAGTGTTTCTCGTGTGCGCTGTGACAGTAACTGTATGGGAGCATGTGAGTGTGTGTGCGACCAGTTTAAACTCCTAGTGATGGTCCTCATCCATCATTTCAACAGTTTAAATTATGAGAACACATTGGCGGCAATCCATTACAGATATCACATCTTGTTATTTCTGTCAAATGATATGTGTTAATTTCAAAGAAAGTCGAAATCATCATAGAGAAGTAAACTGGAATTAGTGATAAATGTCACATATTTTTTTTATCTCATTGTCCAGTATGCTCAAACAAAATGTGGTTTTTGAGTGTTTTTAAAAACGAGAATCCATATTATGTGAAATGTGAACATATTCACATTTGCATTTCTCAAAGTAAAAGTCAAAGATAAAATAAAGGTCAATTTAAGTTTACCACAACACCCCAGTCAGTCATTCATATTACAGTGCCACAGATTAAACAGCTCCCAGTTAATCACACATTCATTTGCATTCCAGTAAACTGTGAAATACTGGTTTTTAGTAAATACAGAAAAATACAGAGTTATCTCCATGTGAATGTCAGTAAAATGCACTCAGTATTCTGCCATGCTAATATTTTCAAGATGAAAATTCTTTAATACAAAAATTCTAAATTGTATTTTCTTTCAGCAGGATCTCCACCATTCACTTCCCTTACAGACGCTCATCAGGTTGTGGGCATTGATCTCGTTGTTCCAAAGTAATTTGAGGGTGATTTTGTAAATGACAGAGGTAGGTATATTAACCATTTGATTTTGTTAATTCCACAAAAAAATAAAAATTAACTTGAAAAGAGAAAAGAGCTGGATGGGTTTACCTAGCACCATGATGAAACATACAGTAGCTGCAGCAGCACATTAAATATGGGTGGATCTGTGTCAGTGGACTGTGTCCAATCTGTTCTAATGGTAAGGTTCATCCACTGTTTTTAAGAGACTTCCTCTGACCTTTATTTGACATTGCTCGCCTCTCTGACTCTCAATATGATAAAATTATGTCCTACTGTGAGCACAGTATACACAGTATAACTTGAGAATATATTATCACGTACACTGTTTCTTTCTTCCTCTACTGTATATTTCTCTCTCCCTTCGGATTTCTCTCAGTCACACTCCCTCTTCTATTCGTTTGCTTTGAAAGCCTGTTGATCCATAACATAAAAGACAACCCTCAGAGAGCTCAGACTGTAATGAAAAATTTTTGATAAGCTCCCAGCTCTTTTTCACTCTGTGGAACTGTATTCTGCTCTCAGTTCTGAGCTAAATGAACCTTGGTGGGTCCTTGATGTAGCATCAAGTGGTTTTTAGTTTAGATTTCTAAATATGCAGGCCTTGGTCAGCCTATCACCCTTTCTAATTTGCAACCAGTCATCACTTCTTGCTCTGTGTGACTGTGCTTCCACTTAGCGCACTCATATTCAAGTGAATATTTTTTGTCAGTGTTACATATTCAGAAGAGCAATAGTGATATGCTGAAAAAGCCCTTAAAAATTAAAACGGTGTCATTTTTGTGCCCTTTGACTCATCTTGGCTTTCCATTTCATTTCAGGAACTGCACTTTAGGTTCAGCCAATTCTCCAATGAATTACCATCATGTGAAACTATTCTGTGTTAATTCAGGTAAAATTACACTTTCACCAAAACACATTTTGCTGATGCAAAGTTGCACAACATAACAACACTGCTGGAGGAACAACTGTTTTGGTTAGAACTTCCCACTTTAAGAATAGGGGATGTAAATCCAAACAGTGTTACACCTGTGTATGCACGTCTTTAAATTCTTAGATTATCTCATTCTGAAGAACATTAAAGTGTCGTGAAAAGTGAAAACTGTGCTGCTGTGGCCAGTAAGTGAATTCACTCAATTAACCAGAAACGATTCATTAAGTAAGTGGTCAATATGGAGATTCACAGATGTCAAATCATTAGACATTGGTTCATTAGCATCGTAGCCTTTCTAGTCTGTTCTTAAGTAAATTATGAATAATTTATAAGTAGATTTTTTTCTAAATGTGCAGACATGCTGGAGTCAAAGGAATTATGCTGATATGTTCTTCAATCTGTGACAGTCTGTTGAGATAATACAGTGTGGATATACATATTCATCCTTTTTGCAAAGAAGGATAGATAATTATTGTCCAAATCATACCCTGTTTAATTTTCATTTTTATTGAGATGTTGGATCCTGGGTTTGTATTTGTACCAGATGTTTCCCTTTCCCCTCCAATGTTTGTATCCCTGTACCTATCTCTCTGTCACAAATATTATCAGGTTTTTTTCTTCTGTCTCACTCTCCCTCTGTGACTTCCCTTCCCTCTGTCTCTCTCTCCTGCAGGGATAAAACAGTGGGAGGATCCGTTTGGTGAAAGGAGATACTGGTGAAGCTACTTTATGTAAGACTTAATACACAGACACTTACACACACAACTTTGTGAGAGTACTGTTAGATCTCGGTCAACCAGTGCCTTCGACTCAGAGTACCAAAAGAAAAGACAGATAATGACACAGTAGATAAGACAAAGAAACAGAGGAGTCTGAGACAGAAGAGAACGAGGAAAGACGAGGTGAATTGTGTTATTGTGAGTTTGAATTGCTTCAGAGAGACAGAGAGAGAGAGAGAGAGAGAGAGAGAGAGAGAGAGAGAGAGAGAGAGAGAGAGAGAGAGAGAGAGAGAGAGAGAGGTAAACAAAGTGACAGAAGTGAGTGTGTTCTGCTTCTCCTCATCTGGATGCATGTCCAGCCAGCAGGTTTTGGCTGTGGCCTCTCATTCAATGCAAATGGAGTTTCCACCACACTGCCTGTTACTATACTGCTACATTATATTTGCTGAGGCTGGGGCGCCCTGATAACGTTCCACTTCCCTTCTGCTCACTTGCTCTTTTTTCTTTTCATTCCATGATACGTGTGCTGCTCTGTCAGTTCTTTTTGTTCTTTTACCTTTTCATCATCTGTCTAGCATCCATTTCTGTGTTTGTGTGTCAAAATCTCTTCTTTTCTCACCTGCTCACACCAACACTCGCCATTATCCAGCCGCCATCACAGGAATGGATGGAGCCCCACTGTTTTTCAAAGAAGATTTTACGAAGCTTTCTCAAAGCATATCACACAGATGTGTTCAGATTCTTGACTTGAATTCTTGTGGATGCTCTTTGAAAGCGCCTTTGACTACCTTTTAGCACTGATTGGCCAGTAGGACTTAAACCCCCTAATCCTGACAGTGCAATGTTCTGATCACTGGACTACCGCTACTCACTGCAAAATAGTCAGCGTTAATTAAGTTTGAGAGTTTTTGCAGTATTTTTGCTAAAACAAAAATCTCACATACAAACCAAACTTCATTACATTTTTCATATTTTTAATATTGCTTATACTATTATGTGAAATATATTATAATGTTTTGTAGTATCATGTAGCTAAACATATTATAGCTAAACATTTCTTTCAACAGTTAAATGCGTGAAGTGCATTTACTCATTTATTCATTCATAAGTGGGTGAAAGGGGGATTTTTTATGAACAGAAATGAAGATAGCTAACTCTGCAAACACAACCCTAAATGCAACATGGTATCCATTTATATCTTACATCTTAACCCTCAAACCTAACCCTTCTTTTTCCACATTTACTAATGGGGAGTTTTCTCACTGAATTAAGAAGTCTGAAAGCTTCTACCCTCCTGAAGTGTAATGACAAGGGCAAATGTCCCTGTACTACTGATTAAACACAACAGTTAAACACTTAGGAAGGACACACACATACACACACACACACACACACACACACACACACGCACAGGCTCCCTTAGCATTAAAATTGTCCTTCATCTATATTTCAGCTTCTGTCCCCCTGGCAGAATGATGTGATGCTGAGTTAGTAAGAGAGTTGTATGCTGAAAGAAGAGCTAGAGACACAGGGACAGAAAGTCTGAAAGTCTTTATAAAGATGGCTGCTGGGTAAAGGTTGTTTTAGGGTCAGAATATCAGGTTAATGACCACAGGATGAGGTTTAAAGGCAGGGTGAAGTCAATACCCATAAGTCTTAATAAGCAGCACAACATTCAAGGATGCAAATTTGTTCGTATGTGTATGTGTGTGTGTGTGTGTGTTTTAGCATGGTAGAATACTTATTTGCTTATTTTTCTCTGAGGACAGGCTGCAGGATAAGCTGCATTATACATTTGAAGAGATACCTTGACATTTTAACTTTTGGTATTTTGCTGCACCAGGAACTCTACAGGTTCTAATGAAAATGTGTTCAAACTGGTTTGTACTATGCTATTTACCTCCATAGTTAGTAATGAAGTTGCAAATTAAAATACATTTTTCTATATTGCGCTGAGTAGGTCCCAGGTTTATGAGTGAATTGGAAACAATGTTAACTTTGGATTTATCCACTGTCCAGATGAATCTGGTCAGTGGTCACGCCTTAGATAGGGCAGAGAATGTTGTTTGGCACTGAAAAACTTTAGAAGGTGATGTTGAAGACAGCAGAACTGTAGACAAAGAAAGTGGAGTTAATTTGCCAAAAATGTTAACGGATAAGAGGCAAAAACACAAACACCAGGAAGTATAAAAAAAAAACAAACTTGAGGCAAACAAACAAAACTATCCCACTGCTATAGACCAGTGACTGGCCTTATATCCTCTCAGCCTCACTTAACTGGAACCTACCACCTGCTCAGGTAACCGTGGGGTGAGCTAGACTGCCTTTAAAGGATACACAAACAAAGCATGAATTTAAGAATCCTCTACTGACATCACAATTCATCTTAAGGCATGCAGGCACACATATGAGTGGACCAACTTTAACAGAACGTAATTTACTGCAGAACAGTTTTACCCTTCCTTTCACAACTTGACATTGCTCAGTCACTTACTGCTTGACAGACCTAATGATGCACACCTGTTTCCACTATCTATCACTTAATGAGCAGATGATCTACACCCACATCACAGAAACATCTATCTGGGTGACAATAAATATTGAATTTAACATAGTCTGTAGAAGGCCTATGTGTAATTCATACTTCAGATTTGCAGTTTTCACACCAAATGCTACAACAAAAAACTTACACTGTTTCTCTTCCAAATAAGTAGTCAGGAACCCCAGTTAATGGAACCAAATTGGACTTGTTTAAATCTGCCCTGCTAATGTTCCCATTAAGCACATTGTAAAGCTATGTGTAGAGTCAGAAAAATGTTCCAACTAATGGACCAATTTAAAAAAAGAAACTAAACTAAAATGTCCTACACTGGGTGCAGGAGACAGGTTTTTCTTCCTAAAGTAACATTTAATAAGTTTTTATATTTATACAAAATTACACTTTCACAGCAAATACCAGTTTTTCAAGTTCAATACAAGTTCTTGATTAATTTGTCATTATGTGTAGATCTATTCACATGACCTTAACTGTGAATGGCAGCCAGCACTGCACAACAACAAAAAGAAAATGTAAACAATGGCCCCATAGAAAAGAAAGATGACCCTCCAGCCAAAGTTTATAGAAGGCCTGTTGAAGCAAGCATCTGGGTAATCGTTCGAGTTTCTCTTTTTTTCAGAAACCTGAACAAAAGAAAGAAAAAAGGTCAAATTAGGTTAACACAAACAATTTTATGTGAAAGTATTTATTTTTTTCTATTGCAGAAATATTTCATTTAGACCTCTTTTCAGGGAAATTTGGTTTCTTTCAGCTCTGCTCATATCTTAATGATATAGAGGGATCATTTTGATGAAGTAAAATTTACTTACTGCTACCAGCAAGCAGAGAGAACGTGGGTTAAATGAGGAATTAGAGTTAAATTAGAGGAACACTATCTTCAGTGAGCTAGCGATTGAGAGTCAGGACACACTGTAACATCAGATTTGGACCAACAGGAAGTTAGAGTTTGCTGATGTTTAGAGCATGACACATGTCACATGGGTGTGCACACATGTTTGGCTTTTTCATTATGTTAACTGTTGCTTGGTGACAATATTTTTCATTTGTTCATTGATAAGCTTCATGAGTGCATTCAAATTTTAGTACTTGCTTCATTTTTGTATGCAATTTGTAAGCAACAGATTTCATTCAGGAAGAGACTCGTTTCCAGATACAAAGTAATGATGATAAAATGTAGATGAGATGTAGAATTGCAATTTATGCTTGGAGTGGCGTTTTATATGACATTGTTGTTCAAACAACCCCTCTAATTCACTAAAGATGTATTTGGAAAAGTTCCTTAAGAGTTGGGTTTCCAAATGTTGATATGAATCCTCTGAAATGTTTGAGCTATGAAGCTGGCTCAGGACTTGGCCTGGAGCATATTTTAAACCTGGCAGGATCAGCTCTGTGGTCTCTCTCTGTGATACTGACACTAATTGATATTCACCCTGCACCTGTCCAGATGCCAGGACAATGTGTAGTCAGGATGACCTTTACGAAAGGGTTTTCTTGTAATAATGACATCTTTTTTTCACAGTTATGAGATAATTTCTTGATAATTAGGCATGAATGATGCTGAGATGATTCCAAACTGTTTTGCCATCAACTCCTTGTCGCCCAACTCCTAAATGTTTTTTGGGGTCCAATAAATTTGAGCTTATTGGTGCCAAAAGGGAGTTTTGTTCCACAGAGAAACAAGCTTAGACCTAGTGCAGATCTCAGGCACAATGATGAAATCATACCCAGGGACGGATGTCCTGCCATATAAATCCAGAAAAATAAAGTCTGCATGCTGAAAGCTCACAGTGCAAAGGGCAACAAAACAAAACAAAAAAACAAAACAACAACAACAACAACACAAAAATCCCCACAAAGAACTGAATTATGTTTCAAATATATACCATTTACATATTTTTGGAAGTGAGGTGAATTAAAAATGGCCTAACGTAGCTGCTGGTAATGTTAGCAAGCCGGGAGAGCCGCTAGCCCTGCTACAACACAGGCACCCACACAGAAACTCTTTCAAAGGGGCAGAGCCCAACAGTAGCTGCTCATGGTTGGTTAGCTCTGACTGCCAGGACCGTAGGAATCACATCGGTATCCAGGCTACGTTGTGTGGTCACCGTGTCACATACTAGCCACGGAGCCATGCCTCATACAGTCGTTTCATGTTGTCATTTGATACATTGTTATTATATAGCCGCTTTAACAATGACCGACAACAATAGTGATTCTTTGAACTTTGACTGGCCTGAATGCTAAGATGCTACTAAGCTCAGTCAAGGCCAGAAAGAGATGAGGATTGAAGAAGCATTGGCGATAAAACCAAGAGGATGCCAACATACATAGAGTATTTTTATTTTCAGTGGTTTTTATGTAGTGAAAACTCAATGATGGAGATTATACAGTAGTTCAGAACATCTAAATATCAAGATGCAACAGGGAATATACTGCTGGAAATATTACAAAATGGATTTCTGTTGCTTGAGGCCTGAAAATCATGGGTTATGCGATCATAGTTTGGTGGTGTTTATTTATTTGACCTGCAGTACAATAGCCAGCTGAATGGATGTATCACCATCAAAGAAAATCTGCATTGAAAACAGTATCAGTATATTGGACTTGGATAAGACTAGATGTGCCATGGTCTTTGGGAATGACTTTGGGTTCATTTAAGGTAGTCATAACTTGGTTTCTATCAAGTGCTGTGCTTTTGTTGGGGAGTGTCAGGTAGTTTACTGTAGCTCTTCACATTTATGATGCATTTTATTTCAGCATCCATAAACTGCAGTAAAACTGGCCATGAAAAAAGGCAAAGAAGAGGTGGAGAAATGGGGGGGAGAACAAAGAATAATGGATACGGAGAGTGGCACTTAAGACTGATACTCTCTGATTCCTCATCTGATGAGGAGGAGGGCCATAAAGATGGAGCGATAAAAGAGGGCAGAGGACATGGAAGAATGAAAAGCAGATAATGGAAGGATCAAAGAAATGGGTTGAAAGGAAAAGGAGAGGGTGACTCCAAGTCTTTATGTTTCATGGAATGGAGAAAATCAACTTGAATTTGACCAGTTTATAAAATATTTTATCATTTTTAAGGTAAATTGTAGTTCAAATTAATAACTGAAACTTATGAAATGAGCCTGAGCCATGTTGGCATTTGATCCTAGATGTGTAAGTGAAATCACAAACTATAAAACATTCAATTAATTTAGTGCCTAGTAAAGTTGCTTTAAGCTTTCAGTCGTCTTTTTTTTTCATGAATAATATTTTCAAGAAAAATGCAAACAGACAAATGTAGACCGAGTTTTGAGGTCATAGATAATATTAAAAAATTTTTAGATAAGAATTTTCTGATAAAGACTCACAAAACATTCTTACATTGATTCTTGCTTGTGTTTGTTTTTTGCTTACATAGGCATAAAATAACATACATTGTAACCATTCCACCAGTGTCAAAGGCTGCTCGATAATGTACAAACTTTTTAAAATCTTGTAAATGGACAGAACCTGTTCTGATATTATTTTTTGTTTGGTTTTAAATATG
Organism: Siniperca chuatsi; assembly: GCF_020085105.1. Taxonomy (NCBI): domain Eukaryota; kingdom Metazoa; phylum Chordata; class Actinopteri; order Centrarchiformes; family Sinipercidae; genus Siniperca; species Siniperca chuatsi. The sequence goes on from NC_058059.1 coordinate 17,629,149, forward strand.
TGTTACTGAATGATGTCTCACTGTATTCATGATGTTTGGCCTACAACTGTGTCATGTAATTCCGTCAAATGTTAAATAAACTTAATGATAAACGAAAATGAGTTTTAGAATGAGATCAGGGATAAAATGCGTATTTGTAGATTTCTTTGATAATGAAGGGCACATCTTTTAACTAATTCACTTATCTGTAGGCCTGGAGTAACAGTAGTCACCAATTCAGAGGTAGTTCATGTGATTCACTGTTGTGAATCAGAGCCAACAGCTATAGGTTCTGTATTTCAAAGCACATTGGCTCATTTGATACCATGCCACTGCTAAGCCAATTTACCGTAGATGATCCCCTTTTAAATTTTATTCAAATGAACAACTGATGCATGAATCAACCCATCTCCGGATCTTCTTTAAACTTGGGATTGGAAGCTCAATCTCACTCTACTGTTGAGAGTTGCAACTAGAAAGTTGCTTGTTTTGGCTAATCACATTTATGGGTACATTAGTATCAGTCTTCAAGTTCCTGATCACGGGGTAACATCAGCTTAGGGAACATAGTGACAAACAGATTTGCATGACGGGCCAATATCATGTTGGTAGAATTCAATCACACAGCCAGATGTTTTGCAGGTGTGTATGGTGCAACAACCTTGTTTCACCAATCTCATGTGTTCCTAATTAACACTCAAACACCCGAGGGTGCTGTGGGTGCAGCTAATAAATAACCTTGACATTGTTCACTCAGGCTTTTAACCTAACAGTACCTCATCTATTAGTAGTTTGCACAATCTTAGAAGAAGCTGTTGATATTATATACAGTACTAAGACAGAAACATCAGTGATGAAATGAGTGATTTAAAGCAGTAAGCTGGAGAAAGCTACAAAGCACATTCTTCCCGTTGCAACCGAGGAAGCTTAATGTGTCACAAACAATCATGGTCAATTTTCACAGTCAGTGATTAAACATATATTCACATTCTCCATTTCACTGAGGTAAAGTTCCACCTGGTGAAACTTCTGCTCCATGGGCTGCTTCCTCACTGTCGAGTGGGTGAATGAATGTCAACTACATAAATGAAATGCATTGCATCAGGCTGTCGAAAGGGAAGTGGAAGAATTGCCACCGTCCCTGCCCACCAAACCAGCCATCTGTTCCAAATGCTTCCTTTTGGCACAGTGTGCCGGCAAATTAAAACCGAGACACCCACCCCCCAAGATGTTAACCTATTTAATCAGCCCACCAGCTCCTGTACAGCCCCACAATACCCTACTGTGACTCTGATGTAAAAAGACCTGTTTGCCTTCCTACTGTTTATATGCAATACTGTATACCATTACTTTGCCCATATTTACAGTCTGGTACTGCTTACTGTGCAATGTCTTCACCACCCTCTAATCTGAAACCTTGCACATTGTGACATTGTTCACACCTCGTACTCCAGTTTATTTCAAGCACAGCACACTGAACCATGACCCTACAAGACAACCTGCACTTTAATCACTGCAACCATGCAATATGCCCAACGCTTGACTGAACTGTAAAGAAACCTAATGTACCCTTAATTGACCTACCCCATTTCACTATAACTGTACATGTACTTGCTGTCCCTGTGCAATATGTGTCAGTGTGCAACAATGCCTCAAAATCAAATGCCTTATTGTAAAGCATTTTACAATATGTCTTAAAATATATATCTTCATCTATAATGACAGTTAACCACTACAATCATTGTATTACTTTACTGACCATGGGATTTGTTCCGGACACAATGCAGTCATTTGTAATGCTGTATCAAGTATTATTATACACTATGAGCAATCAATTTTCAAAGCATATGATGTGTTGCTGAACTCATCAGACAACACAGAGTTGAATCTTGCTTAGATGCATACTGTGTAACCTTATTATTGTTTCTTTTTTTACTTGTTGACAAAACATAAAAGTAATTTTTTGCCTGGTAATATGTTTATATGTGAACAGGGACCATTTTGAAAACATGTTTTGATATCTAAGATTTGGGTGGCGACATCTTGAAGTTCAAAGCTATGTTGGTGCAAAATCAAACCTAGTAGACAAATAATAAGAAAACATGAATTTGATAAAATAGATAAGGTGAATTTAGTTTATTTTATGAAATTACAAGGCCGCAAATGATCTCAAAGTGTTGAATGTTGCTGCCTTCTTGAACACATCATCAGAAGAGTTTTCCAGTCATAACTACATTACCAAAGGACAAACACTTCTAACAAAAAAAATGTGATACTACTGTTGACTGTGGTGATTGTCTCTCAGCACATGTTAAGTCTCTCTAAATGTTCCCACTGTACTGAAAAAAAAGTTATGTATTGTAATTTGTGGCTTCAGATAAACAATATATGTCATGCTTTGGGAAATTGTCAAAAGAAATGCAAATTTGTATGTTACTAAATCAAGTTAAACTTTCTATATGGTCCTTCTGTGTTGTCAAGCTAGGCAAGCTATTAACCTATGTGTCACAAAAATCTTATCTTACATACCTTCCAGACAGCAGTTCTGAAACAGGATAAAATGCTTTCTATATATATATATATATATATAAACCCAAATGATAATAAAAACTGTTTAAAACAGCAATGGTAATAGATAAAAGGGGCAAATGAATGAATGAGTAGCCAAAGATTACATGAAAAGCTGTTACCCATTAAAAATAACAAATCTAAAATCAGTGGCATCGGTGGCATTTTGTAGCCAAAATGAAGTGGTTTTATGTTGTGCAACAAACACTCATCACTTTCGGGTATTACAAATTTCCTAGTCAGAACACATCCTCTTCTGACACTTTGTTGTAAATTTGGTGATGCAAGTGCTCACATCACTTCTGTCAGAAATAGTCCCAATAGTCCGTTTCAAACAAGCACCTAGGAATGCCTCTGACAATGACATATGATCCAGGAAGTCCAGTTTGAATAACAGATCTGTTACAGAACAATCACAAGGTAAATTGTAGAAATACAGCATTCACATTACAAAGTAATCTACCATGACTGTAAGCTTGCATTTGATTGGCTACCACAGCATCTTGCCGGATGATGTCGTGCTGTGGTCCGGTAAAGGTGGAACAAGGTTCAGTACAAATTAATGAGTGGCCTGCGTTTTTTCCGGCAGCGGGTCTGAACGCGGCCTAAAACAATGAATACGTTTTTTTTTTGCATCGCTCAGTGAGCGATTTTCATTTGAATGCATGGGGCATGCATTTTGGAACACTTTATCATGTTCTCTTGAGTTTTCTTCACCAGAAAATACATGAGTATTGTCAAAGGAGTGTCCATGGCGTGCACACTACTTCCTTCTAACAATCCCACAATGCAATGCTCCGCATTTTACAGATGAGTATATTACTGTTGTGTGATTCTTCAGCTGCCAGTGATGACGCAAAATAATGATGATTAGTAAGTCTCTGAAATCTCAATTTACTGCTCAACACTGAATTCACTGTATAGGGAAGAGTGAATGATTCAGTGAGGGAGTGATTTCGGACACAGTCTTTGATGACAAAATCTTAGAGTATTGTGTCCATGACGATGATCTGTGACTTATAATAGACTTTTGTTACATGTGAGAGTGTCAGACTGAATGTCTTGTCATATGCAATGTAATGTGTATAGGAGTAAAAAGTATTTCTTTCTGTGTGTCTGTGTGCATGGGAACGCCTCAGTGCAGTGATAACCAGACAGATCCTAATCCTGCGAGGCATGCCACTCCCCATGTCCTTCCTCTGTCTTTGACCGTGTTATCGCTGCCACATTCCTCCCCCCGCTATCATCTTCCCACCCGGACTGTCCACCATGAGATGGCAATTACAACTCTGTTGACACGCTGACTCCACAGAGGCGTTCGCCTGCTTTTTCTGTCCTGCAGCATCTGTCTCTCTGTCTGTCTCTCTCCCTTGTCTCCCTGCGTCTGCATGTTTCTGTCTAGCTGTGTTTCTGTCTACACCTCTGTTAATTTTTTTTCTTCTTCCTCACTCAGCACTTCAGCACCCATGGGTGTCTCTTTCTCTTTTTGTCCCCTCACCAACTGTCCCTCTGGCTCTTTTTACACTCTTACTGCACCTTGTGTATCTCTCTCCCTTTTAACTTTTTTATTCTATTGTTTTAAAATTTCCCTTTCCTTTCTTTACTTTCCCAGCTGCTGCAGACTTTCCCACTGAGTCCATTCACACTGAACTGAGCTGCTGGTTTAATGTCCATCATGGCCGCAGCTGAAGATGCACAAATGCTGTGCTTAGTGAATGTCTTCTATTTCCATTCTTTTATTTTTTATCAAGTTTTCCTCGTCTTACACATTCGTTCAAGAGCACTGAGGGCTTTTCATTAAGTCACTGAGATAAATGATATCAGCCCCAGAAGCACAGTGCAGTTACACTGCTGGCTTTATGATGTGAAAACAGCTTTATTTCTGCTCTTTAGCGCTATGGGAGGTTATGCAGGGACAGCCTATAGATCTAATAATGTGTCAGCTCTATCAGTGTGTGTGTGTGTATATGTATGTGTGTGTGTGTGTGTGTGTACGTACTGTGGAAAAGGGCCAAGTTAGTTGGCAAGACTGTGTTCAGTGTCAGCTTTTATTGGAAATCACGCAGTGTGGAGAAAGCACTGCTTTTAGTAGCTCTTATTAAGTGTGGATATAAAACACTATTTTGAGTGGCTGCTGTGTGTACTCTTTTGATATCTATGTAATATGGCTGTAGAAAATGCAGCTGTGAGGTGTGAGAGTGAGAGAGACTTTGTGCATGTACATTTAAGACTTAAATGCATTAAAGACTATGCAAATTATTGCCATATCTATCTAATTTGAATTAATGGAGAGAGAATTTAATCCTACTTTTTCAGTACTGACAAACCATTATCTAACTGCAGACAGTACAAACAGTAAAACACTAATACAGAGTATGGCATAAGACAAGGAATACTAATATTTCACTAGGAAGTTGTAGGAACAAGTTCATTAACTGAGAGAATACAAGTTAGTGGCCAAGAAAGTCATCTACTGTAAATGTGGTAACACACAAAATCAAAAGTGAATCTTCACACACCAGGAGGCTTATATCAATATTTGCAGATAGTTCGTGTTTATTAAATATTAATAGTGTCAAGTTCAGGATCAGAGCCCAGTCAGACCAGCATTTATAACAGAAACATTTCAGAGCGAATTAAATGAATTTCAATTGAGTCTGATTAGTAGATTTGCTTTCCTTGAAATAATTTGACATGGATCTTCTGCATGAAGTTCAACTTCGGTGAACTTTGACATGTAACTTCGTACCGTTGACCCAGCTCAGTATCCCTAGAAAGCATGTCCATATTGGATGATTCTGCAACTTCCAACTTTCAGTGACAAAGCAGGAAGTAGTGTGCCCTTTTATGTAGCGAGGCAGAAAGCAACCTTACCCTCACAGACCTGCAATTAACATTTGCATTTTTATTAACCATAAACCACAACCTTTCCTTAACCTTAATCAAGTGTTTTAGTTGCCTAAACCTAACCACGATCTTTCTTTTACCTTATCTATAACATTGATATAGTTGCCATGTGCAGATATTGTAAAAATTAGCATTGGACGTAAAGAAAAATATAAACCTGACTTTATTCCGGGGTTTTGCAGGATTCTCCAATATCAACAATTCCTTTCTGACAAAAGGGTTGGTTGACCAGTAACAAAAGAAAGATGTGACTTTTGAGGGGATTGAGAACCAGACAGTCCAAAATGGAGAAAGATACCTTTGCTGTGTTGCACTGCACCATCCAATTATGTGTACATGTAACTCTCTACCAGAGTATGAAGATGGTAAAAATATCTCTCTTAAACTGTGTTGACTTAGTGAGTTGGGCAAAGGGTACTGTGACTGTTCTAACCCCTGAGAGGTGCTGAGAATAGACTCTTTAAAAAAAACATAATGGTCACATTTCAAATTAATGCCCATCTCAACATCATATGGGTCAGTAGACATGCATCATTTAGAACACACAAAGTTTGACGTGATGAATCTTTAAAAAGCAAGTAATGCAAATAAGATTAACAATGAAAAGTTCTTATGATATACTGGTATCTATACAGTAGAAAAACTATCGTACACACACTCTCTAGATTTCGATACAGTTTCACACAATGTCAGCTTTAGTTTTTTTCCATGCTGCCATTTGATGTTTATTCTATTGACATTTAACCAATCAGATCTCTCCCTAAGTCATGGGAGCCAGTCATTATGCCAGATACTGCACTCTTTTGTAAATTCAATAATGCAATGAAACATGATAGGATCTCATTTTGGACTGTGGAAATGTTTCATTCACTAGGAAAACACATGTCGCAATGTAACGTAAATCCTTGAGCTTGTTGACCTTATCCGTGATGCTTGCTCGTTGTAGATCAATAATAAATGCATTTTGTGCAGTTTTCCTCTCAGTTAAAATGAATCTACCATGTCCAATAACTGCAGATCCTGATAACACTAAGCTCAATATTGGCGCCTCATTAGCAGAATGTCAAGTAGACGTTGCCCTAATGCAATAGGCTCACTGGTGGACCTTTTAATGCTAAGCACATTTTTCCAGGTATGAACCAATATGAAAAAGCAGAAGATGAGCAATCTTCAGGGTGAATTGTTTTGAGAGTGCACACACAGCAGTGAGCAGTGTTAAATGTCTTTTAAAGTCTTGACATATCTTAATATTAGCTTGCATATTAATCTGAATAAAAAACTAATGGATCTGAGATCAAATGTTACATGAGATTACATCAGAGAGAGTCAGCATGCGTGTGGATGAAAGTGATAGACTGGCATAGAAAGATGGAGGGAGAAACATATGCTGAGGAAACAGAGAACATGCAAATACATTTAGTGTGTGATGTAAAGATTGTAATGCATTTGTGAGTGAAAAGTTCCTTTACATAAATGCTATTTCCTCCATGTGTGTGTGAGATTTCCAACATGTGTCAGTGTGTGTGTGTGTGTGTGTGTGTGTGTGTGTGTGTGTCTGTGTGTGTTCAAGAGTGGTAGACTGTTGGGGACAGGGAGCCAGAAGGACATGAGGAAGCTGTTTGATGTCATCACCATGTGTCCTTTCTAGTTACCCTTGGCTCTAATCTATGGTGAGATGCTGTCTGAGTCCCTCATTAGTTACTGGTACCTCTCTTTAGTGTAATGTCAACCTCCGCAGGCAAGGTTGAGTCGTGGACTGAATATCACTGTGAACAGACATGTGGTGAAGATAGATTGTCATGAACATTACCATCACATGAATAAGAACATGGCAATGATGATAATCTGGTTTCCTCATCTGTGTGTGATCCAGTAGTACATCCAAGTCTCAAAAATACTGCCTGTGTCTTGTTGCTCACTAAATAATCTGCTAATTATTTTCTCCCTCTAGACAGCAGTTCACCACCACATTATTCTTCAACAGCAGAGAGATGATTGTATAATGATTCTGCATGAAATCTTATTAGTTTTTGTTTTCTGATGTTTTTTTTTTGAGGTGAAGGGGGGGACTGGGCCTATTTTTTATAAAGTAATGCATTCTAATTAAATGGTTGAGGCCCAACAAACAGAGATTACCTTACTTATCTTACATTTTATGAGGTCATAACCTACCCCTGTTAACCGATGTGTTGTTTGTACCAGAAGGCCGTGTAATCTAGCTAAAGTCTGGGATCTGACCCCCCAACCTGTAAGATGTAAGCTCTTCTATCAGCAGAATAGAGGTGCACCCTGAGGTTACCTATGCCCAGTGTACACAGATGTACACTGTTGTATGCATGCAAACACAGAAAGGCAGATAGATATTAAGATCCTTGTGTTTGTGAATATATTTCAATTTCCTGCATGTTTATTAGCTTTATTTGTTAGCCTCTAAATGTTTATTATATTATTAGAGAGGGCCAGACATATTATTACATGCATTTTCCATTTCTTTAAAAGCATGAAAACACACCTAGCCAGCTGTTAGGGTCTTATTTTCGTGGCAGTGGGGATCAAGTACAATGACCTTGTGCCGGCAAATGGGTTTCGCTGCAAGCAGGTTTCTTTCTGCTTTTGTGGCTTTCCATGGCATTTCCTGTGTGAGCAGTATACGAGAAAGGAGTGTCAATAAAAAATAAAATGCAATCTAAGTGCAAGTGCAGTTGGAATCCGAAAATATACTTGAGCCCTGCTCTATTCAGACCCACTCTAATCCAAAAGGCCTGCATCCTGTGCTATTTTTACAGCCTTAATTGGTGAAAGACTACAAATATGGACCTTCCCAACATCACATAACATTGTTTTTATTTATGCTTTGATTGGCTGTGTCACTTTGAAATAATTGCAAGAAGTAGATATGTTTAATTTCAGGGGGAATCAGATACACACTACTGAATACTGCTACACATACAAATATAAATACAGAAAAGTACACTGTTATAAAAGTTATTTCACTTTGCAGCATCATAAATATGTATATATATTATGTTTTTTTAGAGAGGGCCCCTATTTTGTTAGTATCTTGTATGCGTGCACACGGGTAATGCCATACACAATCCTGCTGATGGTTTCTCACTATTCCACTGATTGGTTGGTGGCGCTACAGTGCAAAGAAATGCAGCAATGTGACAACAAAGGCAAGCAAGAAGAAGAATGCTATCCAGCAAACATGAACATAAACAATGTAGGTTTCAAATTCTTCCAAAAATCAGCCCTGCAAATGTTTTATGAGGAAGATTTTAATAGGCCTCAATGATACACACAATGTGTTTGGTTAAAAAACAGTAGATGTAAACATACCTTTGTTTGTTTACAAAAAAACCTCCACGGGGTACCTTTTAATTTTCTGTATGCAGCTGGTTCCCTCCAATGGGAATTTGTGCTGGACTCTTCTCTACATTACAAAGCTGTCGGCCCACCACAGCAAGGTGTGCACTGCATTTAAAAGGGATGAGAGTAGTTGATCTGATTGGCCTTGATTGATGCCAGCTGCTATCACACCCACTGATAATTTAATCCTCCTAATCCAACCACTTTTACAACAGTGCTGCTGGTGCTCTGGTCATGGAAATCTGTTGGCCACACACAAGAGAGCCAAGGCCACCTCCTGCACTTTGAGTGATAAAAACAGGGGCCGAGTCTATACACACAGAATATGAGTAAGTCATACAAGAAGCATATATGGAGGCAAACGCAGAAACATCATGAGGGCAGAGTGGAATGCTATTTAGAGAAAAGCTGGTATCAAAGGAAAAGCAACATTTTTAGATACCAAAGAAAGGTTACACTAACTCAGAAGCTAAGTAATGACTGAGCCATGACTAAAGTCATCATCATCAAGCACACTTACAGTATCTCCTTACTAATATACACTGATTCTTAAGTTAGCAAACATATACAAACTTATAAAGCCCAAAACTAGGTGAGGTGGAGGGGAGTTGACACTGTCCTGTGGCGATGCAGTAGAGGATGAAAGTGCATTGGCCAGGGTCCTGCTGTTCAAAAATCCCTCAGCCAACAGACAGTATTAAAGTCCATGTCAAAGTTGGATATGAGCTTCTGAGAACATGGGGCTATATACAATTACAAGCTGTGGAAAAGTCAATAAAAAACAATCTGGCATGGTTCTTCCTCCCATCCCTCTCCACGGTGGAGAGGGATGGGACCAAGCTTTGGGAGAGTCACTGGCATCTTCCAGTCCTATTGAAGCCCTGCAGGTAACATGGAGAGGTCAGTTTATCTGTTACTTACTGTGGTGAGTTTAATCATCACCCATTCAAAAAAACAAAGTACAACTTATATGATTTACAATCAAGATAATTTTAATTAAAAATTAAATTAAAAAAATAAATTTATTTAATGGGCTGTTTTCAACAGTTTAGCATTATTGTCTGCCTGCCCAAGAACTCATCTCTGTATCTAATTTAACAACAAAGGCCATGCCTCAAATAGCAATGATTGATGGTTTATAGATTTGTGAAATCGAAAAGTGTGATTGGCTTGTTGAAAAGGGTTGTTTGGCAGGGATGGTATAGGACAGAGCAGGCAACCAAGGGAGATGAGAGAAAGTGTGGGGGCATCATCTTATCTTTGGAAATTTCCCATGAAGCTCCTGTACGACCAGAGAAGGAAGGACAGAGGAGAACTGGATAAAAAAAGAGGAAATGAGGCGGGAGGGGATGAAAAACTGAGACTGACAAGGAGACGAGAGCAGAGCTGGTAAAAAAAGAGATTGGTCAGATAACTGGGAGGCGAGTGCACGATAGGCAATATGGAAATTTAGTATGTGAAATGTATTATGCATTCGACATTGATTAAAATATAAAGTACAGATCCAACAGTCCCTACATGATGCTGAACTACAGAATCATGGATATAATCAAAGAATTTGATCAAACAGAAGTCCATTTTCTCTTACAGTGTTATCAAGCCCTGACAAAACTTGTACTGGTTGAAGTCAATCGTTATCTGTAGTTATAGGTAGCAACATCAGGTGTCCACTTGTACGTGGAACATTTTGCTCTCCTACTCCATCCTTGTTCCAGTCACTGCAATTACTGCAATAGAGGCCATTTTCCTCCACTCAAATATAGTAAAGGCCGTTTCTGAAGAGAGAGGTGTATTACATGTAGATGAGAAATTAGAGGTCAAAGGGTCACACAGCACTTTTAAAGACCCAAAAGAAAGCTGATTTAAAGCTTATAGGAAGAACTCACATGTAAATAAGGAGGAAGCTGAAGCACTGGAGCTTCAATGTGCTGGAGCACAGAGCCAAAACAACAAAAAGTGTCACTTTCTCCCTACCTATGGCCTTCACTGTACCTGCAAATGCAAACATACACATGGCATTTTTGTTCAGAAAGGCCCGTAACGATTGTTTCAAGCTTGGAAGGTTACATGTGGCCTACAGAGACTCATTTCCACATCTATAACAATTAATTAAGCATGAAACAATGAAACAACGTTATTTGTAAAACATGTGGCTTGCCTATGGAGATGTATGCTGATCTCAGCACTGCAGCCTTTCAGCTAAAGCCAACAGATGGAGCTTTAAATATGTAAGAAGCCACTGGAGACACTCCCATTAATTATATATGGACTTTATTTTCTAGCAGCGTTGCATTTGCTATTGTAATAATGCATTAACACAGGAGAACATTGTCACTCACTGTGCTTATTTCTACTATTAACAGTAATGTGATTATGACAATAATATAACAGTAATCACAGGTGAACATAATTGTGTGCTTTTTATGCAACAATATACAACTTTTAGTAAATAAAAAAACACACAAAGATGTTGAAATTCTCAGTGTTGAGGAAGAAGTACAATATGTGTTCATTGCTACTTGTGAATGTTTTAATGTAATAATGAAAATGTACCGTGATTGAGTGGACATGATGAGAATGTACATGACTAATGTGTAGATGTGGGAATATGATGAAATTTGTCATTTTGCTTGGCCAAAAATGAAATAAAATGAAAATAAAAAAGTAAAAAAGAGAGAAAACAACTGCAAAGAACACTAAATAAATCTTGAACTCTGAACTTAAGCTTTTCATTTATTTTATGCAACAACCTACTCAGCATGTTGACTATGATTCTGGTTAAGGTTAAAAGATTGTGGTTTTGGTTAAATGTCAGTAAACAAGTCACTGTTGACGTTATTTGTTGTTGCAAATTAGTAGTATATAAATGATCTTCCCTGACTTCCATGCCTTTCAACAAATGAGTTTAGATGTCCTAACGTAACGAAAGGTTTAGTGCATAAATTAGAAAAAAAAATTGCATTAAACAAAATGTGTACATTCACAGAAACACAAACACAAAGAAACCTTTTTTCTTTTACAATTTTTCACGATTTCTCACAATTTTTCAGCGTTTCCTTACCTTGACTTTTTCTTCCCTTCCTCTGTCTGTCTGAGTTCTCACTAATGAACATTTATCAATGCATACTTATCGAACCAGAGAGGACTGCATATATCATTTACATATACACTCACTCTCTTTTCCTCTTTCTCTCTCTCTCTCTCTCTCTCTCTCTCTCTCTCTCTCTCTCTCTCTCTCTCTCTCTCACTCACTCACACACACACACACACACACACACACACACACACGCACGCACACAGTGAGTCAGTGAAGCACTGAGAAGAGGTATATTCTGACTGTGGTCAAATGAGTCACCTGGGAATCAGACAAGATCAATCCTGCTGTCAATACAGGACAGCTGAGCCATTCATCGTGTCCACCCGCAAGGGGAGTGTGTCAGTGCGCCTGTGTGCACGTGCATAGGGCGTGTGTATGTGAAGGAAACAGTGTATTTATTTGTTTATGGGTGTAGGCTTGTTGGTGAGATGGAGAGAAAGTAAAAGTGTATGTCTTTGAGAACAAGTATGTTGACTCTTTCAAGTTAATTAGCTAGACCATACATTTTTGGTTTGGAAATTCCTCCTTTAAATAAGTAACAGTAAGATTATTTCTCTTTTTTCTTTCCCCCAAATGTATCCTCTCCACATAAGGTTGTCCTTTTTTAAGATGGTAAACATTTGTTACATTATTTAACCTCTGATTTTGCTGATTACAGTCTTCATTAGCCTCAGAGCATGAAACCATGTAGGTTTACCCTCGATTGCAATGACTGTGCAGGTCCACAGACAACATTATAGCAATATCTGCCCACAGAAAAGAGTTTATGGACAATCAGTTTATGTGCCTTTGACTGTCTGACAAAAGAAAAGTACTGCATTTATGTGTATGTATCCTTATCTAATGTAAAGCTCCTGAACGTACAAAGATTGTGCATATGCGTGCATGTGACCTTGTGTTTAAACCTCTGAGGTACAGTATATGTGGGTTGTTGCACTTATGTGTGTGTGTGCAGAGGGAACTTTTGCATTGTATGTGTGCGTTCTCTCACCAGTTGTGCACTGCCTGAAGGCATCATTAAACAGATGTTTTACCACTAGAATACATCATCACCCTATTATCAACCTATTGCTGATTTTCCACACAGGTGAGAGTTGATAGATGATGCTGTCACTCCCAGTCTCACAGAGGCAAGTCTCAGATATGGGTGTTGCCCTGGTCAAGTTCTTCTCTGTTGACTTTCTCTGTTTTCTAAAGTTTAGTTTCTTTCTTTGTTTTTTCAAATTAAGATAGGTCATCCAGCAGGCCACTCTCCCATCTTCCCCTGTGTCTCAGTCTCTTTTCTCTCTGCCATCTTTATCTTCATTTCATGCCCCCCTTCTCTTTCCCATGCTCTTCACTCCCAATCTTCCATCACTCTGGTCTTTTTGCCATGTGTGACTAATCTGCTCTAATGACATTGGTGCTCTGTGTTTTTTGTGTGTGAGTATTTGAGTGTGTGTTGTTATCTTTTATGTCTGTCCTTGCTTGTTTTGGGGGCACAAGACCTTTATAAAGCTTTGTTTTTGGCATGTTAGATGGATCGGTGAGTTAAATCCTTGTTGTGTGCAATGAAAGGCAACATGTTCAATGATCATTTCCAACACTATTTGAAGGAATTTAATCTCATTCTTTGAACTAGCCAGTGGGACAGTGAGCATAGAAATTGAATGTATCTGCAGGAGCAATGTGATCAACAAATCACCCGTGGTCCATTCTTGTCTTAAACAGCTGAGTGACTCTGGGAACTTTGTCAATTAGTGGGCAGCCCACAAGCTTGTTGGCTCAACTCACATCTATGGGAGCGTATACTGGGCTATATTTAGATGATAATGTAAACTTGAAAATGAAAATGTAATTCCACAATAGCATTATAATTTTCCACATATGTATGTGTTATTTGAATAAAAATAAAAATGAAAATGCAATAATCCGATTTTCATTTTCATTTTTACATACTTGTATGGGTGTTCTATGACTATATTAAATGAAAATGGAACAGCTATTTGACATTTAATTTTCAAAGTTGTAACCAGTTGTACAGTGGACAGTACAAATGTTAATTCAAATTTGAAAATGAGAATGAAATATAAACAATGTAACCTGATTTTCCATTTATGCGGGCAATGTTTAAGTCAAAATGAAATTTTCTAACAATCAGAAAATGAAAATAAAAACTGCATTTTACTTAAACCTGCTATGGAGTGGACAATATTCAAATGCAATAAGCAAAATAGCGCCCCCAGTCTATTTCATTTACATTTACATGTCTCTTTTTTGGGGAAAAAAGCGCGGAAAACTAAAATGACATTTTCTAACAATTTGAAAATGAAAATGAAAACGGCATTTTCCACAAAATGAGTGCTTATAGCTTCCTTTAAATTGTCATCGTACCTAAATGATCAGATCAGGTAATTTGTCAGTACCTTCCAAAATGACCCATACATTCCAAAAATGAATGTTTGTTCACCCAACCATTCACCCTGACCTCCTCCCTAAGACTTTTTACAGCAGCATAACATCACGCTACTTCTGCCTTTGCGACATAGAGAGGATTGCCATTATTTGCACAATCAACAAACAAACAAGTCACTTGTCAAAAAAATGTAAATATAGGTTGGTTTAAACATTTGAACAAACCACCATTGCTGTTATTTTTATGGTGAGGTGACGACAAACTATGTTATATCACGGACCCCAAAGAAAGGAAAAATGCTGAATCTGATAATTAAAAATATTGTAAAGCAGACCACTACATGCAATCACAAGTCGATCTCATTAGGATGACATTAATTTGCACTCATCAGTTTGTGAAAATGAGTTTATGCCACTGCTATTTGATATTTGTGCAATGCATTTAAATTTAAATATGCTATATCAAACTCAGTACAACTATTGTTTTCTCCTTCAGCATGATGGATTAACTTTACCGACTGAATTCGGAGCAGTTGTTTTAAAGCTTTTAGTACTGAAAGGGAGTGAAGGAACCTAAGAGCTTTTGCAAAGCTGTTTTTAAGAGTTACATTACCACTGAAGAAACAAGAGAAAACATTCAGAGTACACATTAAATAGATGGAAAGCATAAAAATTGAAGTGAAATGTCACAAGCCAAAAGGGTTTCCAAACTGCTGCCTTAATCATTGTCCTTAATGCCACCATGCCACTCTACTCTCCCGCTGTGAATTCACTGTGAGTAATGTGCTGCTTGACACAAGAATGGATGGCAAAAGAAGGCAATGTCAATAGTGGGTGCTAGCCGAGAAGTGGTTTTTCATTGCTAGCTGTCATAACAGAAGTGTCTGGTCATGCATCTCTATGACTCCATGTAGTACATCACTCAAAGCACTGTAAACACACACACACACAAACTGAGGCTCAAACTCCACAAATGCAAGTAAACACGCGCAGCATTCTTCAGTAAGTGAATGCATTATATTCAGTAACACTCATCACGTTGAAAAGTATGTGTTGCAGTGAATACCGAGCAGTCAACCAGACACAGAGAGGCTCTTATGTTACCGGACAAAAACACAGGGTGAGGGAGATTCACAAAGGCCAACAAAGCAACAATTAGAGAAAAAAAGGAAGGCAGACAGAGATGGATAGACAGAAAAACAGAGGTAAAAAGAAGAGGAACAGATGTAAAGAGAGAATCACAGAAAGACAGTAACAAATAGATTAAGATGGAAAGACTGAGTGAGGTGTAATTGTTCCCAGGATAGAATGAAAGAACTGTGGCACTGCCAGCGGAGCTAGCCTTGTTTAAAAAGAAACAGGATCCAACTTTTTCCTTTTAAGAGTGTTTACATCCCCTCCACACCATCTGACACCTCCTCTGCCCTTCTTTAACTCTCTCCCAACTGTCCTTTTTCCCCATCTCAGCCCGCCAGCAGCTGTACTCTCCTGTTGAATCCTAAAACCTCCTCCAAGTACAAATGTGTAAACTGGGGCATACAAGCAAACACACACTCACACAAAAATCTATAGCTGAATAGAGACATTGTCTGTTGTCAGGCCGCCTCCCAGATGTTTGTGTGAAAGACAGATGGATGAGCAAAACTGCCAGTATGTGTGTGTGTATCTGTGTATTTGTATACTTATATGCATATTATATGGATGTCAGTTTCAGTGAAGGAGTGTATATTTGTGCCTTAATATGGATTTTTGGATGTGTGGATTTGGAGTGTCCATTTTTGTTGATATGTTTGTGTGCATGCATCTGTCTTTTCTTTTGGTGTAAGTGAGAATGTAGTTCCATCTTTGTGTGTGCACATCAGTTTTTGTTTGTTTGTTTTTTTAACCAAAGGTGGGTGTGAATCCATCTCTGTGTGTACGCATGCATTTTATAGGCATAATAAAATTTAGAGTTTTATTGATTTGGACTCAGCTATCAGCTTCATCTCCACGCCGACCCGTATCGACCGGATTAATTCCGATAGACAATAAAACTTAAACTGTTCCACTGATCACCACTCCAAGACTCTAAACTGATTGTTCGACAATATTAGTTTGGGGGAAGAGGAAGAATAAAGGGATTGTGGGAAGAAAGAGAGGAGAGGGAAGCAGTGGGAAGAAGGTAATTGTGGTCCAATCAAACACCAAGGTGGAAAAAAGAAAAGAAAAAGAAATAATAAAAGCTTATCTTTTTCACTGATTACTACTCCGAGAGTTTAAACTAATTATCCTGCTCTGTTACTACGTGTATGTGTGCATAATGTGAGTGTTAGTATGGTGAAAGGTGATGGAGGCAGGGCAATAAAGGAGGAGATGAAAGTAAAGAAGGAAGAGCACTGTGATAAAAAATGTACGACCTTTTCCAGCTGCTCAATAGTTTGAACCGAACGACTCAACGGTGAAAACGGAAAGAAGAATGAATATTAAGTGGAAAGAGAAGAGATGCAGGTGTTAGAAATAAGGGGAATTTCAATGGATATACTCGAATATTTAACTAGAGACATGGATAGGTGGAGGATGGGATGCTAAGGACATGAAACATTAAAGATCCTTATGCCATCAGCTGAAACTGTAAACTGATTATTAATGGGCGGAAAGATGGAGAGTATAGCAGAGAGAAAGGTTGAAATAAGGGAGTAAATGCTGATAAAAGTTTAAATGGATGTATTCCTGTAGGAGGAAGAGGAGCAGGGGAGAGAAAAGAAAGATAGGAGAGTAAATGTGATAATTTCGGGACTAATTCTACAAAATTATGCAGTGCCAATTTATTCAGTCCAATCTACTAACACTGAACTACTTTAATAACTCCCTCAATTTTTGAGCTCTTGATTTATACACTTAGACAAGAAAGACCAAACTCAGTTTAATGAATGCGATGATGGCAATTTCTTAGGGTCAAGAGGACCAGTGATTACCTGCACTTTTGGCTGTGCAACTAGAACAATGAGAGGTTCCTGAAATCTTTGTCTCTCCTGCCATTACCTGCTTGATGTAATCATTTATTATAAAGAATTGGTGCTTAAATTTGTCTGACTTTCATTTGTGTCTTTCATATTTCCTTCCAACATAAGAATATATGCTTTCATAGATGTGATATTCAGAAATGATAAGCCTGTTTCCTCATGTGCACACATATGCAGTCTGACATAGTCACGTAGACCAGAGAAATTTAAAAATGTTAGAACTGGTTCGCTAGCTAGCAAGTGGGGTCAAATTAGGTTAGCGGGTCAAGACAATGTCACAAAAGTGGATATTCGATTTTACATTAATAATAGTGGACAGTGGAGGGTGAATCCGAGCTCTGACCGTCACAAACCAGCTGTTATTGCAATGCATATACAAAATAACCACAGGCAACTTAAGTACTAAAAGTACGATAGAGTTATTTAACTTTAGCACTGATTAAAAATCAATAGCTTCAGCCAACAAACCACTATCATCTACTCTAAACACAATAAGCATACAACAATCAGCAAGCATGTAAAGTGTGTGTGTGTATGTAAGTGTATGTGCATGTGTGTGACAGTAGAGAGATGGGGAGCGAGGAGATGGCGGACGTGAACACATAGTTGGATATTTGTCCTCAAGATGGCGTAGAGCTTAACTACTTATGCTACCACGTTATCCGGGTTGTTTGAGATGTGTGTGTAGGTGTGTCTATGTACGCAAATGCGTGTGGGTTAGTGAAGAGGAGATATAAAGAAAAACACACAGAGTAAGGTACAACAGATCTCAAATGCCGCAGTAAGACACAATAGTGGCAATCCCTATATCACATCACATTGGTCTGATAAAGCACAGTTATTAGCTTCCACAGTGGCTAAAACAAACACCAATAACGGTCCAGCGTGGTACAGACACAAAAATGAAATGTGCTAAGCACGAAAACACATAGCAGAAACAGGAGACGGCAGTCCATTACTTTCCACAATAATGCAAATGCAATTCACAACAAATGAAGCTTAGATGAAATAACACACAGTTATAAAATCTATCTCTGCCCATACACAAGCCTCTTACTTGAGATCACTCTTGATAGCGATTTAATGCGTCAGTCTGTTTTGATTATCCGGCAGAGTCCTCTCAGGTTCAGATGCTGACATAGCCGGACACCGTTCGTTAACGGCTTCAACGTCCAAACTGTTCCTTCAGGCGGCAGCAGAGGGAAGCAGCAGTAGACTTTTAGTGGGAGAGAGCAAGGCTCAGCGGTTATCCTTCTCTGCGTGAAGAAAACGGGGGCTCCACGCGGGGTGAGGCCCAACAAATGTACATGTTCTTTTCAAGAGTATCCTACTGTCATAAATAATGTAGTGTTGAGTAAACCTGTTACTGCAATGGTAAGGCAATAATCATATTCTCATATGACAGTGTAAAAGTATGTGCTGTTTGATTTTTAATGCCTTAGTGTTTGCACACACCATTCATTGACCAGAAAGCTAACATTGCATTTCCTCTGTTGTTACTATGTGGGAAGATGGTAACAGAGATTAGATGTGAGGAATGAAGGGGAGGAGAATGAGACTGATGGCAACAAACAGGAAAGGAGACAGATTTAAGGTTATTTTATTTATACATACGCATGATAAAAACAGAGGAAGAGAAAAATACAAACTTTGTGGAGCAGATAAAGAAGGCCAAAGGAGCAACAAGGGAAAACAGTCAACATGACAAACTGAGACACCTGGGAGGGAACAGAGGAGAAAAGGGATAATGGTAACATTTAAAAGGCTTCACTCATCTTCTCATGAGTTTGAACTGATTGCTGCTGGCAGAGAAAATGTATCAGAGTCGAGTATCAGGGGAGAAGGTGGAGCAGAAGAATGAGAAGATAATAGAAAGAGATGGACCAGAGGGTAAAATAAAGATGGTGCACAATAATAATTTTAAACTGCCTTGTGGCGATGGATAGAGGGGAGTAAGAGGGGTGGAGGTGGAGGAAGAGGGAAAGAAGAAATTGACCAAAACAAGGAAGGCTGGTAGCATAAATGTAAGGTTAAAATAATAAATTTGAAATTGTTTCACTTGCTGGGTCAGGAGGCTAAATGGTTCTCTTGCTCCACTGCACGGCAACAGGACCAAGGAAGAGAAAGGGAAAGATAACAAGGTGAACATGGTGAACAAGAGGCAATGAGCACACATTTCAGCTTTTCAAATGTGAAGATGTTGTGCTTTCCTCAATTTTATCACTGTAAACTGAGCATCTTTCGGTTGTGGATTTTTGGTCCGACAAAAACTACTTAAATTTAAAATTATTTGGAAATGTCACTTTGGGCTCTGGGAAATTGTGAAGGGTATTTTTCACAATTTCTTACATTTTTAGACTAAACAATAAAGCTGTTAATTGAAGTAAAAGTAAAAGTAATCAAGAGATAAATCAATATTGAAAATAGTCATTATTTGCAGCCCTAGCTTATAGTATATTCACAATTCCCTCTAAGATGTCAAAATGGGATATCAGGGTGTGCGATTAAAGGAGCACTAGATGTAGACAAAGGAAAGAAAGGAACAAAGAAAGGAGGCAAACAACAAGTGAAGAGAATGGGATGGAAGGACAGATACTGGGAGTTTGGGGAGATCTGGAGCGTGAAAAGAAAATGAGAATGTGTGTGGACATTTTACAGGCTACCTGGCTCGCCTCCGTGGGACTTACTTGACCCCTCTCATGAATCATAGACTTTTATTGGGACGGCTCTTAAAACTTCTTCACAGAGAAAAATTTATGAAGTGAGAAGATGAGATTTGCAAAACTACTGTAGCTTGGCATTTTCCATTTTTGGGCACATGTGCCTGGGGTCGAATATGCATATGCGGTGGCATCTGCATGTACACGTACACATTTTTATTTTCATGTGTCTGTGGTTGTGTGCTATGTGCTGCACTTTGAGATATTTGTATTACAGCCATGCATGATGATTGTGTCCAATCCAAAGATCTCCAGGTCATTCCGCATACTGTAGAGTACAAATGCACTTCAAGTTTCATCTTATATCTCAATTTTCGGTGCAAGACCTTGAGTCTGGCTAATTGTTGCATAGGGGAACATGTACCTCTCCCATTCTGATGTTCAGCTTCCTCCCTATAGCAGCTGAGGTTGATGGAATTATGGCAAAGCCTTGCCATCTTTGATATTGTACACATTGTGTTGTTTCTGCTATTTACATATGTTTCAGCTTGTGCATCTTCTTTCCTGTTTTTCTTTTCTTGTGATTATATGTTTGTCTGACTTCAGGTAGACAGACAGCGTTCACCCTGAGGACACTTTTTTTGCTAAAGGTGAGCAGTATGATGGGGGATAATTCTGACACTGAAACAAAAGGAATGAAATAGTCTTACATCCTCTGCAGAATGTCTAAGAAGCTAATGAATCTCTCTGGGTAGACGCAGAACTACGGCAGGGTTATAAAATATGTTACTTTGAGATACTGTTTGTACTTATCATTGGATTTGTGCCCATGTGATATCTATTGTGGTTATTTATTGTATTTTTTTGTAAATCCCTGCAAACCAAACTGCCCTCATCTGACAATAAACCTTTGAACTAAATGCATTTGAGTAAATATTTCTATTTCACGGTTGGCCTCAGTATTGATTTTCAGACTTTACAAAGTATTGAGAATAACTGAAATGTTGAATTCATGCAATCATTATGGATATTCTCCTATTTAAAACAGATGGCATATAAATATGTCCCATACTAATAAATTCTTAAAGTGGTATTTTGGAGGTGGTTAGATGCTCTGATGATTTGAAACAAAGGCAAAGGTTTTGAAGTCTGATATGGTCTTAAATTGTTTGCCACTGCTCAACACAATAATGAATATTAAGCCCTGAAGCATTTTGGTGACATCATAAACATCAAAGTTGACAAATGAACTGCTAGAAACTGTTCCGATCCAGCTGATTATAGTAAAGTGGATGCCAGAGATAATCTTCAGTACTGTTTTGGAGGATAGCGTAAAATTGTGGGTCTCAAAATTGTTGGAGTTGGATCACACAAATTTAGAGGACACAGTGTGTGGGCATAGAGATAATGTTAATAATGCTGTGTGAGATGTCAAACATGCTGTTTCCTTAACTAATGATAACTAAGGTTGTATAATACCTAAACAAAATCAGACCTTTTATTAGACCCCATTAAATTAAAGATTGGTAACGGCAAATACAAATAACTTTCCTTGGCAATATTCTGGGCTTTTCAAGTTGGGATTTACGTCACTAATATGCCACCACACCGTGCCAAGGTTGTCATAGTCAAGTCACAACAGCTAGCATAACCATACGTGTGTGTGTGGCATTGGGCATGACTGGAGCAGATGTGGTCACATATGCCCTCTTGTCATCTCTGTGTGAGTGAACTTGAATTTGCATGATGAAGCTAGAGGCTGACTGTGTGTGTGTGTGTGCGCGTGTGTGTAAGAGAATGGGCAATACTAGAGGCTGGTAATCATGAAGATTAACATCACATCAACCATGCAGTCATACGTGGTGGCTGCTATGACTGATGCTTTTTGGTAATAGCCGTTGCTGACAGCTGATGACAAATCAGCAACTTGAAGCAAATCCTGCAGTGTCAAATTAAATAAAAAGTCACTTAAAAGGTCATGTGTACATATTTTCTACTGTGCAACATCTATTTTGCTAGTTGTAAATTATTGATATTATCTAATCACTTCAAATTAGATTTGAAAATCAGCATCCATTCCACTCAAGAGTAAGTGAGCACAGTTTGGCTAGAGCAAAAGCTTATGTAACGATAAAGCATAATTCATACCAGTCCGATCTGACCCTCATCCTCTGTAGGCACACTGCAACACAGATAATGAAAAGCTACTGTGTCCCACAAGTAACAAAGTTCACTGATATGTATACAGTAAGTCCTGAAGATAATGTACTTCCCTTCAAAAGCCTTTTAAGACTAATCTCACATAAGCTTATGTGATTCAACATGACAAGTAAAAATGAAGCTACTTCATGATAAGGAATAATTCTGAAAGTTTAGACATTGTCACTATTAGTTAATTAATATAAATCATCTGCTGATAAAGCTTGTTTTGTTTTTGTAATGTCCAGTGTTTGTAATGGAAGGAAGCTGCAGAGCTATTTGGCAATGGCTTATTAAAAAAGTAAAAAAAAAAACAAAAAAACACAATTCCATTTTTTCTTTTTCAGGAATATCACTGATCCGTTTTTTCGTGCTGAGTGTTACTGTGTGTGCTCACTTACATGACTGTTTGTGTATGAGTATATTCAATGTGAAGCATGCATTCTATGTAAATGCAGGCTTGAGTGAGTGCGAAGGTGGAACAGAATTTCTTAAAGCCAGAACAACTGCCCTTGTGTCTATTCTTTAGTTGCCCAGAAGTACTTTCTTTTTTAATCATTTTTAAGAAATGGAACTGTTGTAAGGACAATTTGCGTATTTGTGTGTGTCAAGATGCTTGCCCACTGGTGAGAAGGGTATTTCAATCAGGAGAGACTTCATTATGAGTGAAAAAATATTTTTATTGACATGTGCACAATAAAGATGAGAAATGTGAAGAGTCTTTTGGTGATTAAACCCAATCATGGCGTCATCATATTTTGAAGGGGTAGTGAAGCCATGAGTACCCCCCTGATGGAGTCTAGACACTGGTGGTAGTGAAAGAATGGCTGAAGATCTGGATGTGATGAGGAGTAGACTTCCGATGAGCTCAAACCCAGGCACTGGATGTGATGAACAGGAGGCGAATGGGGTGGAGGAGGGTCACAACAATTTTGCACTGAAATGACAGTTGACAGCAGCAGAGAGAAGAACCAGATTTAAAGTTTGACAGCAGCAATACGATTGGCTGATAGAGATCGTGGCAAAATCTGGTTGGTTTAACTGAATGAGTAAATGCCGATAATCACCTGATTAAGAAGAAGTGGGAAGGGGGGGGGTGAATGAGGCAGAAAGATAGTCTTCCTGATTGAATTTACGCTGAGCTTCATTCTTCTGATCTGAAGAAAAGAAAGAAATAAAAGTGGAATTCCATTTCTTCATTTCAATAAAATCTCAACAAAGATGGTTCTACAAGATGCAAGTAGAAAGAAGAAAAATACCAACTTAAAGGCAGAAAAAACAGGATTTGTCAATTGCTGTTTGTCAACACACAATTCAAAGCTGAGAGAGAGAGAGCTGGAGAGTCAATTAAGTGTGTATGTAATTGAGTGTTTCACAGTGGTTAAACAGACACACAGCCCTGCACACAGACAGAGAGCAGAGGAGAGATGGACACAGCGATGTCACTGCCTCACGCCTTGCGCGCTGTTATTGGCTGAGGGCTACACATCACTGCCCAAAGGTTGACGCCCAGAAACGTCCTGAACACATTAGCAAACTAATAAGAAAATACAGGCAGAGGGTCTCTGCAGATACAGACACTGCAACACAAGTGATGATTTAGAGGGATTATTTTTGTGAGTCTATGCATTGTTTTTTTAGGAAAATCCTACTTTTTCTGCCTTTAAAGTACTGCAACCTGAAGCTGCAACCTACTGTTACATTTGTGAACTTGTTTCACCTTGTTGTTAGTAAAAAAATATCAACAAGGTAATGTGAACGCAACATTCTATTTACTGTGGCTGATAAAGCTGAATGGCATGGACATTGTCAACACAACAGCTTCGACCTAAAAAAAAAACCTGATTCACATTTCTCAATAGCAGAGTATGCAGAATAATCACAGAGTACAACCCTATCGCCTTGAAATTACGATACAACTAATGTGCAACAGCAAAAACGGAATGCAGACCTAATTTTCTGTTAACATAATTAACAATCTGGCAAGTCGTAAAAACAGCGATACTGAACGTATCAGTAAAATATTCACAGACAACGTATTTAATTTATTTTCTTCCAAAATATTCAATATTCAATTGCAATACAATATCTGCCCAAAGCTTTGCACGTGTAGTGATATTTTGGAGATAACATCCAAAATAAGCATAAGAAGCAGCAACATGTGGTTGATATTGTGGCAAATCCATTATTATAGGGATATGGGGAAATGGTGTCATGCTTACAATGCCCAAAGGACACACACAATGTGCTTTGGTGACAAATGAAAACTCCACAGTGTACCTTTTAAGCCTTGATGAACATAAAACTTAATCTTACTGAAGGCACAATGAAGCAAACCTCTCTTTGGTATCATTACTGTAGTACATACTGAAAAGAAAAGAGAGTTGTGTTGATGTTATAATCACACTACATGTTTTTCTGTTGACGCTGTTTCAATCGCACATTTTTGGCTGATTCTGTAATGACTGTTGGGACTGATGTTTGGTACACTTGCTTATTTTGCAGTGTGGGGATTATTGAATGTTCACATCTACCAATCGAGTTGGAGTCTGTACTTTGGTTTGTAGGAGACAAATCTCACAACACAGACTGGATGGCAAATGAAAACAGATCTTTGGAAATTCAAATACAAACAATTAATAAATGATGAAAATGACATTGTTTAATCCACTCTGGTGTTTACTTTAACTCAACTAATCTACTAACTAATATTCTGCCCAAAATATAAAGCTGTACAAACACTGTTCTTTATAAGACATTCAGAACTATGGAGAAATCAAATGCTTGGTTTTCTCCTAAATTATTGGTAGTTATTCAAAGTACAGGCAACGCGTGGGCCAGGGCCAGAGCTGCTGGCTCCCCTGACTCTTGGCAGCATTTTGGGAAAAGAATGTATGAGAATGATCAGGAAAGCAAAACTGGACTTACCTGAATTCTCTGCTAAACTGCAGCAGAAGCCAGGCAAGCTACTGGAACGTCACAATGTCTCCATAAATCCCATTTCAGGCATTCTTGTTATAAACTGAATTGATAATGGTGAAGATTGCAATGTTCCTTTTTACCCTGTTACTTAAATCCACAAAGTATGACACCAGATCACTAGGACTTGTTTATATAATATATTATCACCATAAAATGTCTTCTAAATGTAAGAAATACACATTTTCAGCAATGTTTATATCCACTGAAATGTGACAGCTTTGCTGCTATGTCCTGACAATGTATGCAAATGTATTGACCATCAGGTCTCAGGTGCCTTGACAACACTAGTCCTGAACATGTTCTTGTATAATGTGATGAAAAATGTCATTGTCTATCTGTGGAAGTTAAATCCTAAGTGGATTTGTTTAGTTCGCAATCTGATTTTCTTACATTTTTTCTTTGCGAAAGCACATATCCAACAGCATGACAGGAAACTATACGGGCACAGTGTTTAATGTGAAATACTCTTTGTTTTTTACACTGTTGGATTTTATAACGCTTGTAGCCTGTGTTGGAGGATTACTGTGAGACACACGGACAGCTCTTGAATGGCCTGATGCAGTATAGGGGAAACTTGTTTCTGGGAATTTGCTCATCATTCTCTGATACAAATCATGTCTGTAGTTACATAAACAAGTTTGTACACAGAGTTACGCAGGAGGCAGAAATTCTGAAATAATCTGATTGGTTGAGTGAAACATCAGCGGGCGGAGTCAAAGAACCACAGGCTAAACAGACCAATGAAAAAAAGCATTTTTTTTCAACCTTTGCTTTAAAATACCAAAAAGTCACCACCTACTCTTTTTCCCCTGCAGTCTAATCCTTCTGACTTTTAAACAAGCCTGCTGAGATTCAGTGACCTAGTAATACCCCTTTGGTGCATCGAAGGTCTCTGATACATTTCTAAGTGGATATTTGACTTTTTTCACAACACGCTGTTACACAAATTCCAAGAAGAACGTTGTATTGGAATTTCTGTGAAAAAAAAAAGAACTAGTGGGATGGAAATAAAATGTTTGTGCATTTCCACAACATCACAGGAATTGTGATGCTCATACATGCAAACACATGTTAAGATAAAAATACCTGCAAAAATAGAAGTGTACGTAGGTCAGGCTACAGTAAATCAATGTTGGTGGTGGTCGGTGTGTATCATCTTTGCATTTATGGCTGTTTAAACTCCGCACCTGCTGCTGTAAACAGCCAACAGAGGCAGCAAAGCACCAGAGTGGGACAGTCATCACTGTGTCACTGTGAGATTATGTAAGGAGGAGATTATATAAATCACAAAATTCACATTAACACCTGACCTGTTGTTGCAAATCCTGTTGATGCTGCAGGTAAGAGAGGAGGAGAGAGAGGCCGTTTACAGGCAATACTGATGACAGAAAAGAGAGGCAGAGACATCAGAAAGAGATAGAGAGGAAAAAAAGACATGTGAAACTTGCATGAATACAAAAGTTCAACTGAAATAATTTTCCGATTTTTCAATTCACCTCCTGACGATAGCAACCATATTCCCCTCTATGTGGTGACATGGGGGAAATTGTCTCCTTCCTCTGTTGTATAGCTTAAAACTACACATATCATCACATCTTTTTGTTTTTCAGTTTCAAATGGCCAACTGCTTCTGCACTGTGCAGTGCTAACTGTTGGCAGTGATGAACAGTAAGCAGCCAGGTGAGGGGGGAGACCGCCACATGCACTCACCAGCCGCTTCTTTTATCCTGCTAAAGAGGAGCTGAGCGGGTGTAATTGAGCAGAGGTTCAAACTACTACTCCCAGAGCCCACCCCCTTCTGCCTATTACAAAAAGTTGATCCCTCACCGGTTTCACACCCAACACCATCTCCAGTCATCTTCACTGGGGCAACTGCACAAGCTGGAAACACTCCAGCTGCAGTTGTTTTATCACTTCCTGATTTTAAAGTTTACACCAAAACTAGTTAAAGCCTAGAGTTGTAACCCCCAATGTCCATTGAACGCTGGAGATGATATAGCCAGTGTGTCAACATCCATCTGATGTGTGACTGGAGCGTCTCACTGGTAAGCTCTTTTCTCTAAATGTAGATGCATGCTGCATACAGTAATTAATAAAAGTACAGCCACAAAATATATGTTATCAATCATAAATGTGTATTTAACATGATTGTAAAACTCCTGAACTGTTGGCAAAAAAACGTTTTAAAGAGTTGGAACTGTTTCTGCTTAAGAATAGACTGCTGTAGACGCTCTGAAATGCTCACAGTTGACATTGGAACTGCGACAGAGGTGGACATCCAGGGGAAAGCTCTAGTTTTCATTGCAGCCTCACTTTCAGTGAGTGACAGTAATACAATATTCCAAGGCGATATCATGCTTCACATAACAGACCATTGGTAGTGTGTTATGGATATTTTACTTTACAAAATACAGCCATGCCAAATTTACGTGGGATTGAAATCACTGACAGTCTCCAACAAAAATATGACAAATACCCATGTAAAATCTGTAAATACCATGTAAACAGGACTTGAGTGAGATACTTTACAGATAAACAGGTGGATTTACAGAATTTCATGGACATGGTACAGACCGATACACAGACAAACCAATGAAAGCAGACAGACAAACATGCAGAATGGTTGATAATCGTATGGAAGAATGGCCTTCCTAGTTTTGGGGCAAGCAGTGTGAGATAAGTCTCTCACACCAATTTACAGTGTGTCCTCATGGGTCATCATAATGGCCCGAAGTGTTTGCCTGTGTATGTGTGGATGTACGTGTGTGCTCTCGTGTTAAGCCTGAGGGGCAGCAGACAGAATGACAGAAAAGAAGATAAGCTGCAGTGACCTCCCTCCTCTCCTCTCCTCTTCCTCTCTGCCTGTTTAACCTTCCTGTCTGACCCATGGGACATGTGCTTGCTATGCTGTGCACTCGACAGTGAGAGTGTGCTAACAAATTAAAGCTGTAGATGCTGCGGGTGGAATGCAGACTTACGAAAGAGAGTGTCCTTGTGCGTCTGTGTGTCTGTTGTGCGGTGACAGATTTTGTTTGGATTTGCTGCGTGTGTGCCACTTCCCTGTTTACAAAAAAGGCAAAATCTGTCCATGATGTACAAGATATCAATTTATTCTTGCATGCAAACATCAGATCTTGTTTATTGTGAGATATGTTGATCAGGGATTGCTCTTTTAGAGTGCAGTCCCAACTACTCAAATTTTAAAGTAAATTCAAAACTGGTTTTGTTGCAAAGTTACAAACATTTTCTCAGAGAAGATTCACAGGTGTGCTCAAAACTTTTTTCCAGTTCTGATCAGGACCGAATAGATATGACGTACAAAACAGGACCCTAAGGCATTCCACCTAGGCCACCTAATCTCGCTATTTACACATGACGCATTTGTCATAATCTTGACATGGTGGCATGTTTGCTGAGTCAGTATTTGTATGGAGGTCATCAAGACAAAACAATGGTATTAGGGGAGACATTTCAATTTGGTCAAAAATAAAGCCTCAAAATGTTTTGGAAATGATTGGAGATCAATGATTTGCTATTGTTCTGTTACACATACAGCATGTCTTTGTCAGTTCATACTGTCATATTGGTTATATAACATGAGATATAAATAGAAATAGAAATATAAAATGACCATGAATTTACAATTGAATCTAGGCTTGTAGTGCAAACACACTGTTGCAGCTAGTAAGTTTGATGAGATGATGGGATGGTGAAGCTGTATATTGCTGTTACCTCTTTGTCCAACCCTTGCAGTATCAGGTGGGATGCATTGGATCATTTATGCCAACAAGCCAGCCAATCTTCCCTTCACCCACTCTATAAAAACCCTGTCGTCATTGCCGTGAGGAGGTAGCAGAGAGAGAGCTTCGTGATTTGCCTGAAGCAAAATCTTTTGAATTCTGTGAGAGTTTCTGTCTGCCTAAATGCTACAACTGCAGGATCTGGACTATGGTCCATCTCGCTTTCTTCTCTTTCTCTCTCTCTCTCTCTCTCCCTAAATTGCCAATTTTCCCTCTCCTCTCCTCTCCTCTCACTCTCCACATCTAATTTTGTGGTGCGTTATTTAATTTTTAACTTCATGTAATGTAGTATTTGTGGAATTTTTGACAGTATCACTTTTAGTCTCTAGTTGTGAAAAAGATAAGACAGAAAAAGACACAAACCCTGATCACACACACACACACACACACCCTTACTCACACACATATGTAGATACACACAGTTAGTGGGATTGACATGTCAGCAGTGCTAGGAGATCCTGGTAAATGTTGCACCAGCTCTTGTGCGCTGCAGGGGTGTGTTTACGCCCACTGGACCGCTGGCTGTCTTGTTAGAAGAAATAATTGAAACTTTAACTTCTGTCCCCTGCAGAGCTTCTGTCTACCTGTTTTTATGAACTATATGCTGGGCACCACTTTGTGATATCCCTCTGAAAGCGTCTGTGTGTGTGTGTGTGTGTGTGTGTGTGTGTGTGTGTGTGTGTTCCCACAGCTTTGCACAAATTATTTGTTCAACTCAAGCCTCAATTTCTTTGTCAGACACTGTACTGTTTTGAGCAATTCTCACACACACATACACACTTAGGGAGAGGAATAACCACAGCCAAAGAATAACCAGATGGTGTGCTAAGTGAAGCAACCAAAACAATACTCGTAATAAGAGCTGCTTTTCCACTTGATTGATTAGTTGGGCTAATTGATTCATCGTTAGCTTTGGTTCATAAGCCTTATATGACTGACTTTCACTAATCTTCTCTTGTTGTCAGTGCGCGCTGTGCCAGGTGTTGTGCTAATCATGCAGCAAGTTAGATCATTTCCTTACATGTAGTCCTACTTTACAGGAAAATTGCAACATTTTGGGAGACATGCTTATTTGCTTTCTTTCGGAGAGTGCAATGATAAGATTAAGTACGGAGCTGGAGTCAGGACATGTTTAGTCTTTCTTACCAGGCCTGGCTCTGTCCAAAGTAAAAAAAGAAAAGCCTATCAAAAGCTCTAAAGTTGACAAATGAACATGTTTTATCTCATCTGTTTAATCCATACACAAAAGAAATGTAACAGCAATTAGTGGTTTTAGTGGGAGTTACATTCTGTAACTATTTGCAGGTTGTCCCGAAATGACAGTGAAAGGAGATTGTTGTCTCCTTGTGTGAGGTGTGAAGAGGTTTTTGTTGTGGCAATAGGGTCTGCTTGCATTTATAGACAGCTAAATTGCATCAGCAAATAGATTTTACAGGAAACATAATGCTGCCCAGACTACGTTTTCTATCAACATAATATAAGTTGATACTGAATGTACGCTTGTTCACTGACAACGTATTTCATTTGTTTTTCTACAATAGCCACTTTTGCAATACAATACGCGATCGTAGCAACTACAGCATTATTATTAACTCTTGTTAAGCCCGCCATCCACTCCAACCACCCTTGCATGACTTCAGTGCGGTACGTAAATGTCGTGTTTCATTCACAAAAAAAACAAAACATTGCCTGTGAACATAATGTAGACAGTGATTACATTTCTTACCATTATTATACATTACCATTATTATAAATGTAATTTCCAAATTAAAATGAATCTCTGGATATTTTCTGTAACACAGCTGTGTATTGATATTATCAAAAATAAGTATATAAAATTTAATTTATTAATGCTCTAACATTAAGGTGTTTCTCCCATCACAAATCTTTTGTGTCTACTGTAATTAACATAACACATTATCAAGTAAACCATGAACCAAGTGGCAAACAGCTTAAGAAACACATTTTCACTTAAAAAGTACTTTATCTGGAATAGTGACTTGTTCAATATGCGAACCAATTCACTTTTAATCATTTTATTTCATCTCGCAAGCCTTAAATATAATACATGACTCAGGGAAATTAGCATTTTTGACATATATGGCCACGTTTTAAAGACCTATCTAATTAAAACTACACAATGGCAATTTTCTTTATTTACATAATCCTCTGTAGGAGTCCAGTGTATGTATGAGTCATCAGTTTCAATATAAATAAATAATCAAACATCTCACCCACATTTCCATGCAGTATGCCACTGTTGGCAATGAATCATGTCTCTCTGAGAAACATTCTCTTAGTATGTACTCATATTTATATCACAAGACCAAAATTCTAAGTCAGCTTTATTTATACAGCATTTTGGCTTGCCAGAAAAGACTTTACAAAAATGAAGGGACACCAAAAATGTATTCACAAGAAATGATGCCAGAGCTTGTGTGTGTATGTGACTGTGCATGCATTTACGTTCTCTACGCTTAATCTCATTTCTGCCACTTCAGCAGACATTATCAGTACACTTCGATTTAATCATGCATTATATTAAATGACTTGATGTTTAAACCCTGAATTTTGTTCTTCTTAGGTACACTCAATCACTATTACATACTGTTTAAAAGTACTTGTTTAGCCTAGCAGGCAATGATTTTACAAGTCTAATATTTTTATTGTGTGATCATGTTAATGTGTATTCAGCCACAGGGAAATTAGAATGAGAATAATGAGGCTACCTTAATCACTTTAGAAGAAGGTGCAGTGTATATTAGCTGACATTTTAAAGCATGTAGTGTACCTTGGGGAATAATTTAGCAATGTTGGAGCAATTTTAAAGTCTTAATTCAAAATTTTAGTTCATTGAATATAATTGCATACAAATGCCTCAATCCCCAAAAACATCCTTAGGGGCATCACTGCGAGCTGATTGTGCAGTGTCTCTGTCTGTGTGTGTGTGTGTGGCTCTTTTATACTGTCAGCGAACTGAAGTTCTAGTAAGGTGTATTTACACACACTTACACACACATAGTCATATATCTTTCATTCTGTCTCTACTTGCATCTGCAGTCAACTCATAAACTACAGTCGTAACAGCAGACATATGCAGGTTGATTGATTGACTCAAGGTAAATAAAGGACACACACAGACAGAATACAGTCTTACCTGGCAGGGGATTTCTTGGATTCTTTATCTCCAGTGAAAAAGACAGAATGAATATAAACATGTTTACTCATATTTTACCCAATGGATGGGTAAGAAAAAACCCTCGAAATTCATACATAATATTGACAACATTAGATTGTTTTAAACTATGCTGACGGCGTGGCCCTAGGGATGACAATGTCGATCAGTTGGTTGGTCCAGAACTTTGGTCCAGACTGAAATATCTCAACAACTATTGTCCAAATTGCATGACAAAGAGGAAAAGTCAGGGGATCGACAAAGTTATTAGGATTCACCCTCTGGGGACCATGAATGTTGCGAATCCTAATAACTTTTTTGATCCCCTGACCTGAAGTTATACTGTAGTTTTGAATTAACCATGGACAACATCTAATTGATGGACTGGCACAAAATTTTGGCCCCAGATTATGAATAATAATGACTTTGAATGATACGTATTGACGTTTGTCAACCCTTAGCTTTTCTTCTAGTGCCACCATCTGGTAATTTGCCAAATACTTTAGTTTATGACCAAATGTCTCCGCAGTACTTCGTGTGTAGTGCTAATTAGCAAATGTTATCATGGTAACACACTAAACTAAGATGATGAACATGGTAAACTTACTTTACATCAGCATGTTAGCATTCGGGCACAGCAGTGCAGCAATCATCAAAGCAGTTTTTTGTGGCCTTAATAGCAAAAGACAAACTAGAAAAGATGTTAGGCTACAGACCTTGCTTTGAAAAAGTCAGCTTTTAGTCAGTTTGTTCCTCTTCTCGGTGATGCAGCAGTGCAATCCTGATTATGCAGTTTCAATACTGCAGGTGAGTAATGTTTATTTTTGTAACCTATCAGCTGAAGAAATGTACATAAAAGCCTTTATGTTTGTCACTTACAAAACTGCATCTTAGAACACTGAACTATATTGTTAAAACTGCTCATTGCAAATTGAAATGCAGATGTGGCCTAAATATCATTTGTATTTTAAGGGATATAGGGGCAAACAGAAAAAAAAAAAAAAACCTAAATTGAATCTAAAGGCATAGTGGTTCAAAGGAAAATAAGAGAGGACAGGGTGCAATTTACCATGACGTTAGAATAGCTGAGAGGCTTTGCTGCGTGCAGCAAATTGGTAACACATCACTCTAACATTGCATAAAAAGACCACAAATGGTTGGGTTTTGTGAATACAGGAGCTG
Source organism: Siniperca chuatsi (assembly GCF_020085105.1). Classification (NCBI taxonomy): domain Eukaryota; kingdom Metazoa; phylum Chordata; class Actinopteri; order Centrarchiformes; family Sinipercidae; genus Siniperca; species Siniperca chuatsi. The sequence continues at coordinate 17,662,463 of NC_058059.1, forward strand.
GTAGGTGGAGCTGGAATAGTCATTAGCTTCAGTTGTTCAGTTGGATCTAACAGAGCCTAGCAGGGTGATCATTGGTATTTTAAAACGGAGGTGGATGTCTCACACAAGTGCACAGGTTGTTTTGTGTTACATTGATTAGGTTGTTTCTATTTTTGTTTAGCACCCTAGAGTGCTAATTTCCATTAAACGGGGACATGGACAACAAATTAGGATTCTGACACATGTTAGCAATATGTTATCTTCGTCTCTTCTCCTTACTCTAAGCTGAATCAGTCTGATTTACCGTCCTTTAAGACCCTTAATGTCCCGTTTTACATCCACCCTCCTGTCCTTCCCTTGCTTCGACATCTTACTTAGTCCTTTTCTCCTCCTCTGATTCTCCTCATCCATCCCCATCTTCCCATCCTTTACTTGCTTTTGTTTGCTCTCCCGGTCATCCACACCCCTCCTACCCTCCATCTCTCTCTTAGTTAATCATTTTGATTGGATCAATCAATATCAGGAGGTGGGGTTGCACAACAAAGCGGTGGGTTGCATTTATTAAGCTCTCTGCCTCAGCATATATGCAACAAACTCTCAATGAACTCTCTTAAAGAGGCATATGGAATCATATTCTAACACAGCACACAAAAAGGATGCAAGTATGTTACTGGCTGTTGATATTTCAGAACAATTTAATTGCACTATAACCATTATTCTGAGCTGTTGAAATGAATGATTTTACAGAAAAATAAATCTTGACATGATGATATTACAGAAATTTAAAATATAACTTGTTTTTAAATAAATGTACAGTAGCTCATCCAGAAGCTCAGACCTACCTGGTTTATAAGCTACAGCTACAGGTATATAGTCTATCAAGGCTGCCAGATTTTATATGGAATAGGCTACACATAATTAACAAGCCCTCTGGTGGTGTGAGTCCCATGATTATACGATGGAGTCTCCTGGGAATGTGACATCGATTACTGACCATGTCCTGTTATTTGGGGCCAGCTTAAATAGCCTCCGAAAGGGTGAGTCTAGTAACTGAGGAGCATGGCCCATGTTTTATCACCCACACATCCCAGGAATGTTAACCAAGATTTTTACCAAACCTACACTGGAGAAACAAATGTCTCAGTGTCTGAAAAGAGCTGCCCCATTCAGATGGCATTTGACAGTGGCCACCAGCCCATCGACTGCGACTGACCTGTCAATATTTGTGTGGCTCGAAGTTGATCGCAAGGCATTTCAGGTGATTTGACAATTATCGAATGCTTTCCTAAAGCAGTATCAGGACTGTGTTAGGTTACTGCCAATTCAAGGCAATCACTTCCTGCTGCTCTTGTTTCATATTAAAAGCTTTGCATAGGCAGCTCACATTGAGACTTCTATTGTGAAGCAACCCCAGGAAATGCATTGTATTTGTCACAAGTTAGCAGTGGCAGCCCACAATGCTACTATTAGCCACTGCGCTTTTTTCCCAGCTGATCCATTATAAATGTTTCAGGGAGGAATTTTAAAAGGAGAAGCAGCCACAATGTGCTGTTTAGACATCATGAAGGCAAACAACACCTTCTACTATGCAATCTTGTTGAACTGACGCGCATCACAAACTCTGATTGCGGTTTCTCATGGTATAGCATGCCACGAGTTTCCCAACCCCTATCATTGATCTGTTGCCTGAGATTTTCTGCATGTTCTGCTTTAGCCATCCCTAATCTGTTTTCTATGATGTACTTCGATAAAGGAAATGTGGGTCTAAACCTTTTTAACATGTCTTAATTCAATTTAAGAGCCAAATCCAACACGTTGCTCAGTATTGACAGCTACAAGTGGACCCTGGGATTTTATTTTCATAGCTCCAGCCATCAGTTCTATCATTTATGATAACATTGTTCTCACCAAAGTAAGTACTGAGATCTCACAACGCTGCAACATCGCTAAAAATAGGCCCAATACGCTCAAGTGGTCAGACAATGATCCGACAAACCCCTAGGTTGGTCGGAAGTGAAAATTAAGGCAAACGGTAAAAATCCAGTCACAGTCTGACTTCCTGGTTCAACTTTGACCTAGTTGCTGTAGCATGCTCACTTTTGGATTTACCTCCAAATAAAGTAGTAGCTAATTTGGCTAAAGTTGCTTGTCAGCTTGTTTACAACCTATGATTGCCTCCCCACTTGTGTTTTTGCCTCGTTGATCTATTTTTAATGGTATCACTGCATTCCCAGATCTCAGCAATGACTTTGATGAGTACAATGTTATCATAACCCATATAATATATAATATATATAATCATAACCATGAAACCATGGTCCGAGCTATGGAAATAAAACCCAAGTTGTAATAAATAGTTTCTCTTTAAGCAAGCAAAATTAAAATAGTGTTTTACATTGTTACAATGATATCAGTGTTTACTGTTAATAGGATTAACAGTAAACACTGTTGTCGCTGTTGTTGAAACTTCCTAGGTCTATGAAACGTTTTTTACAACCCACTGATTACCCACTGAATACTTTATGTAGTCAGTGCAACTAAAACAGATGTAGTTTCTCTTTTCTTAGTATGTTGCCTCTAATCCATCTATAATGATCTGAAAATCAATTATTCTAAATTATTCAAATTCATTCAAATTCATTTCCTGTGTTTTGGGGCTTTTTTTGTAGTATTGTTAGAAAATGAACACACAGCATTCTGGATCTGGCTTATTTGAATTTATGGTGTATTGTCAGCCCACGTGGGGTGAACATTGTTATATGAATGACACAATAATACAAACAAAATTTGTTCCTTCTATTCTACTCCATTTTATTTTATATTTATTGTTAATTGTAAAAATGTAATTTATTGCTATTTATTCTGTTGCATTATTTGCAGAACAGAACAGTGTCGCCAAACACTGTTCTATTATTCTATTATTTGGGCTTTTTGTCTTCATTTGAACAGCTGAAGAGAGACAGGAAATAAGGGAGAGAAGAGGGGGTGACATGCAGCTAAGGGCCGTGGGTCAGATTCAAACCTCAGCCTTGTACCGGGTCGCCCCTGTTGCAAAACATTTAATCCAATCCTCGTTTACTGTCTGAACTATCCATCCATTGTTTGCTTGTGCAGCATTCGACAGGTTTGATCTGTGTTTTCGTAGCCTTGTCCCTGGTGGGATGTTCCAGTATTTAGTTGCTCTCAAGTATCAGCTGCTTTTGATGGAACTGCGCCTTTAGATGTGTCGCCATTGTGTGACAGAGGTAGGAAAAGAAAACGAAGTGCTTTTTGTTGCTCCTGTCTTTACACTCTCATTATACCCAGGTAGAACACCTTTCAAAAGGTAAGAGGAAGGTAAAAAGGGGAGAGAGAGAAAGAAGGAAGAAAGAGAATATAAATGAGAGGGGAAGAGATTGAGCCACAGGAGAGGGAGAGAGGTTTACAGGAAGGGAAGGAGAAGAGAGAAGGGGGCAGAGAGGAAGAAGCACTAACCGAGGGAGAGGGCAGGTTGTTGGCTGAGCTCCAATGAGCTCATTGAAGAAGACCCTGCTGTCAACTTGCATCACTGTGACAGACAGCGGACCTGCCACTTGGGGGCCTTCTAAGACTCACACACACATGCACACACAGAGACACGAATGCACAACCACACAAAAAACACCTACAAACAAAAACAGACATGCAGAAATACACTCATAAAGTCACATGTACACCTGTGCACATATGAGTACACATTTGCAAATGCAGAGACAAAAGCAGACATCAACACATACACACACGCACGGGTTGAAAAACATGAACAAATATACAATTATCCAGAGGCACACACACACACACACACACACACACACACACACACAGGTTATATCAGGTTATACTTGTGAGGACCTTCACAGAGATAATATATTCCCTAGCACCTTACCCTTACCTTGAACATCACATTTACATGCATAACCTAAACTCTTTTTCTAACCTTAACCCTAAAGTGTTAACCCTGAAACTGCTCATTGAAGAAGTGAGGACCAGCCAGTAAAGAAGACATTAATCAAAACACAGTCAAACACACACAGAAACAACCATCATTTGTCTGGTCATTCATAGATGTCTCTCCTGCAGCTTGGTAACACACACTGCTTCAGCTCAGCCCGCTGTGTAATATGATCCCATGAGAGCCATCTGTCTCCAGTCTCTGCGACTGTGTGTGTGTGGTCACCACCTTCCCTCATTGTTTCTGATAATGATGCCACCTCTGACCTCCCACGTTCCTGTGTGCCCTCCAGGACCCTCTAACCAATCAAAGCTGGAGTTGCTCTGTGAGGGAAATCCTGTTGGAACTCTTATCAAGCAATTAGAAAGCCCGATGGAAACCCTGGTGGAGTGAGATGGGATCCCGATCACTTCTTCGGAACATCCGAGGCAGAAATAATTTGTTTCTGTCCGTGACCATGTGTGTGAGAGGCAGAGGGTCTCTGTGTGCGCTTTTTTTTGTATGTATGTCTATCACGAGACAGGCAGGTTAAATAGAAACAGCAAAGCCATTACTGTACAGCATTACGGATCGATAACCAAACCCTTTTCCAGACACTAACCTTGCCCAACTGTCATCCACCTCTCTGTCACTACTCAGACTCTCAAACACACACAAAATCATAGATTTCCTGTCCTCTGACATGCTCCCAGCATGTGGCCAGATTTTGGATGTTCACCTCAGGGCTCACCATATCATACATTTCTACGTCATATCTTATTTATTTGTACATTGAAAATAAAAATAGAGAATAGCACAAAAACAAAGCATCATTTGGGACACTTTTTTGGACATGCAATGATTAAATGATATAATTGTAAAACAAAATTAAATTAAACTGAATCTCCAAATGTTCAGGAGGATAATGCAACACTTTTTTTATGGTGTTGTTCTTATAGTGACCGTTATCGTGTCATTTCTGTCTTCTACTAGAAAGCTAGCTTGGTTTCTGCTGATCGCATTTCAGACTTTTTTAAACGATTCAGATACATACTGTACGTCTGGTGCTGCGCTCATTGATGGCTGTTTCGTCAGTTGGAGATCAACCGAGCCAATCAGAATGGGGATGTCATCTTCCAGAATTCATTCCTAACAAAAAAAAGCAACAAGCGTGGGATGAGATTGACACAGCTGCACAGGTTGTATGTTGACTTACGGAAATAACTAAATTAATTTATTAAATTAATTAAATTAAATATTTCTTTAATGGAACTTAACCACTCCTAGCAATCACTACCAAAGCTTCTGACAGAACTGATAATGATGTTGATGTAATGGAAACATTAATCACTACTGATTGGCTAGGGTAAAAAGAAAACACTCCCACACAGAAAATTGCTAACATGAACACAACGTTTGTGAATAAATGCAGTGAAAACAAGTCAGATTATCTGATTATCAGGCTAGTAGAAAGCAATTTGCTAGTAAAAATCAGTATATTATTCAATTGTGAACAGTGAAGAGAGAAGTTAAAATTGTCTTTGTGTGCAAAAACGTACACATGATTTGAAATACTTGCCACATTCAGAAAGATTAAAACATTCACTAAGAAAATGGATTAAATTAACTCATGTTTATGCGTGATAAACCATTGACTCATATTTATCTTATTGTTTTGTTGTTGTTTGTATTTACAGCAAAAAAAGAAAGAGAAATGAAAAAAATAGAGGAAATTTTATGACACAAAGGCAGGCAGTTGGAAATGGAAAATGTAGACTGGGAGTGCGCAGGGATTTAGAGATATTCACTTTAACCGTATATTGTTGTTGCTCCAGAGGCCACATCGCTAATGACTAAACAGTCTCTGGCTGCGTATTGTTTTCAAGAAAGAACATATGCTCCAAACAATAATTGGATTGTTTTACCAATAGTTGCATTCCCCCGTGTGCTAATTGGAATTCCAGCCTGTCAGAAAAATCAACTTTGGTAGACTGAACATAAACAGGTGTCTGTGTCCTTTGATAAATCTCTCTGTCCCCTTATCTCCTATTCTTTCTTTCACTTTTCCTTGTTGTCTCTTTCTTACTTATCCAAGCATGCACATAAACACACATTCACACACACATAAACACACACAGAACATCCTCCTTCTCCTGTCTCTGCCGGGCTGTGATTAACACAACAGTACTGTAGCTTTCTTTAACAGGGTTCTAATAATAGCTGTCAGGCTAGGAGGAGGTTCCATTTTATCTTGTCTGTTACCATGCTGATTAGCTCCACTGAGCTGTTCGACAATCCCTCTGGAAAACTAAACTTATTGTAAACGATTCACAATTATTTTTTTTTTTTTTTAGGAGTGATGATTAGCTGATTAGGAAATGTGGCTTTAAGCAAGGCCTTAAATTTCCAAATGCACCATTGGCACTTACAAGATGTCCACTGTTGTTCTAGGCAGCTCCCAAATATACAGTATACATCTCGTGCTCAGGTTTTTCTCAGGATGTTTCTGAGTTTGTTTGAATGCATGTGGTTAACTTAGACAGTGTCAACCACAGAACAGCTTCCTATAATGGCATGTGTGTACAAACCATCTGGCTCATGCAGGACAAAACCTTGCCCCTGTGTTTCAAATTTCCCCTCACAATATGCATGACATTGGGTTTATTAATTAATTTGGTACATGACCTGGTATTTGATCCAGAGTTCAGTACCATAAAATATGTGGAAACAACTGAAACTGAAATGTTTACTGTACAAATTAATGAATTAATCTCATCAGTTTATTGGTCATGACAGCTACATTGTATCATGTTGCTTGTTGGTGGGACATTAGGGAATTTGAATGCCTCTGAGGATTAATTAGATGCTGCTTTTAGAACTGACATGAGTAGTGGAAAATCAAGTGCTGTGCACCATGAAGTGCAGTAGCCCTTACTGACTGTCCAAGCAGACATGCAGATAATGACAGCTGATTGTCATGTCTCTTTACTAAATATCTTGCTCTGAAATGTATCTTTTTCAATTTTATTCAAATTAAGTTCGGTATTTCAAATAAAAATTAATGCAAATAAGAAATAAGCATCCGGTGACCTCTGTGTTGTGCCAGCATGTCCCTCTAAAATATTCATGTTGCATCTTTCTGTAGGCTTTCAAGTTGATATATGCTATAAGCCAAAATCACCTCAAAAGCCCAAAAGCTTTTGACTGATGAGTTTCTGTTTCACTCCTCATCTGCAAAGTAATGCACCAATTCTTGTTTTGCAAGCTTTTGCACAACAATCTCCATGCGAGCCCACGGGGTTGAAATATTTTGCACACAGCACGTCAACTCTACTTCACACTTAACATCTGCACTGTGCGGTTTCCCCAACCCCCTCCTCATGTCCCATCCCTTTCTCCAGCTCAGCTGGCATCAAAGACTGAGCGAGAGAGAGAGAGCGCTGCCCTGAGTGCCAAGGCAGTTGGATAGTGATGAGTGATCCACGATGTGTTCAGCATACTAAACACTAAAACAGGGAATTTTAATTCTACATCTGGCCCTTGTTCAGAAGCCATGATTCTTTTTTACCTTTTTCTGTCTCTTTTCACGTCTTTTGCCGCTCTTTCAATTTCTCTTTTTTTCTTTTTCTGCCTTATCCTTTCATTTTGTCTGTCTCTACAGGTTGCATTCCTACTGTTTTTTTTTTACTTCTCCAGATGCATATTTTAAATGCGAGAGATGGTATGGGAGGGAAGACTCACACAAACATACCACAAACCCTGAGCATGCAGCTTTTGTAAACTAATCAATATGGCAATGGGCCTCACACACACACGCACTCACATAGACTGCCAGAGCATTTCCTTACATCTGTATCATTTTGAGCATAGAAAAATATTTTTTGCAATAGAAGTTATTATCACACAATGAATAATTTATGTTGAGCAAACAAAAATCTATTCTGTGCTCAGTAAACATATTTGCACCTTTCCTATTAGCCAGTAAGCGCACAATGATTCCTTGCAGCCTGCTTGCTTCTGTCATACATAGGCCTATAGTAGCTAACGATGCTAGTCAGCTAACTTACAGGCAAAGTTAAAGGTATTTTTTAAAGGAAAGAGAGCAAGAGAGAAACACTGTGAACATGAGTCCAAGACGCAGGAACATTGAGAGAGGGCAAGTGAGTAGAGTAGTGAGTACAAGAGGTTATCATTGTGTTATGTGGATAATAGCAAACATGCGAATAAATATATTGTGGACAAAATTGATTTTTGTTTGCTCAAATGAAAACTTTCTTTGAAAAAAATATTTTTCTGTGCTCATAATTTACTATTGCACACTGAGGAATGAGACACAAATAATTCAACACAAGCTGTTAGGGAACAATTTCAGGCCAGCCAAAAATAACTAAGTATATCGCTTACTAAATGTTTTACGTTTTTTAACCAGGTAGATCTTAACTGTTTAATCCCAACTGTAAAACAAAGAGAAGCTGAAAACCATTGCTCGAAAGTAACTAATTACTAGTAAATTTGTACTTTCTTTTCATGCTACTTTATAGTTCTACTCCATTTGACAGGTTTAGTTATTAGTTACTTTACAGATTGAGATTTTTACATACAAAACATATATCTTAAAAAATATGATGCTTTGTTATAAATTAAATTATGGTACCTAACAATATATACAAGTAAAGCTGAAATGATCAGTTGATTAATTGATTGAATGGTATAAGTAATTTTTCATGGTCCATGATATTTTTAACAATTTTGGGGTTTGGACTATTGGTTGGACAAAGCAAACATTCTGAATGTGTCACTATTTTCTGAAATGTTACAAACCAAAGAAACAATTGAAATGATTACTCGAGAAAAGAATCAGGAGATGAATCTATAAGGGTAATAATTTGTTTCAGTCCCATATAAAATAGTTAAAAATCAGCTCCACCTCAACCAGCTATAATAGTAAAATGCTGCTTACACATTAATGCATCAGTAATGATAATCTAATCATATAATACATAATAGTATAATCGTCACAGGGGACACTTTTCTGCATAGAGTACTTTTACTTTTGATACCTTAAGTAGATTTTCCTGATTATATTTACATACTTTTACTGAAGTAACATTTTCGATGCAGGACTTTTACTTGTAATGACAGAGTTGTATTAGTACTTTAGGGTCTCCACCACTGCTGAAATCTGCTGAAAGCTGCATAGAGGCGCAAAGGGTGAGATCAGTTTTCTCTCTAATTACAGGAAGGCATTTGATTTACTAATGCATAATGGAGCTTTAAAGTTGCTCATGAAACAGACTAAATATTCCCATTAGTGGAAAACATGACCCAGTCTATCCTCTATTACATTTATGAATATTTGCACTATTATGGATAAAGCTAATAATGCTGTGATTATTTGAAATGTCATTTGGTGCATTTGGTGAAATGTCATTTGGTGCATTACAGTGTGTGGCAGGTTGGCATATGGTCACACAGCCTCACTAATCAAAGTGCAGTCAAATTAATTTGTGTTGACTGTACTGTGTGCACTGCACATGTGATATGAGCACAAACGTTTTGTCATTGTAGTCTACTTCGGTCTGTTTGCCTTTATGTTCATGTTTGTGTGTTTTTTGTATGTGAGTGTTTGATGAGCTTTTTGCTGATTGCAGTGGTGATACATGTGCGCTGCAGAGCACGGTGTATGGCACACTAGTAGAAACAGCAGATTTATGATGTGGTAATTTACTACCGCAGTTTCAGCACCGACAGCTCTTTTACGTGTGTGTGTTTGTTTGTGAGTGAGAGAGGAATAATGGAGAGAGAGGTGAGGTTATTTAGAGTAAAATCAAATTCTGCTTTCTTTTGCAGCACTCACCTCATCAGCTGAGGAGTCCGCCTCATACCACTAAGCAGCCTGTTTGTTTAGGACTCGACAGATGTTTAGAGGAAGGACTCCTTTGGGAAGATAAAATATAAATACATAAACTTTTTTTTAACATGCATCTAACATAAAGCTCTCAGCAGTGGGGATAAAGAGGATAAACAGCGTGTCCATATCTTCAAAATAATGAGAAAAAGAAGCAAGAACTGCCAAAAGTGGTTCCCTGTGGACTCATAACATTAACATCAAGACAACTCACTACAATGTTACACACTGTAAGGCCAAACAGGTAGTGTATATTCTGGAGGCAGGGATTACCGGTGGGAAAACACATCTTTAATTCAAAGACGATTTTAATTCATTAAAGTTTATTTAACTTGGCAACACTTTTGACAATTTTGCACAGTGGATTGCTCTTATGAAACAAAACAAATGACCTCAGGATTGGCTCCAATCCCATATTACATGATAAAAACAAACTTTAAAACCCTAAGAAGAAAATAAATATAGCTGTATATAGCTGTGAAACAGTTGTAGAGGCTTTTCAAGAGGCCAAGAAGAGGTTCAGCAGGACAGATACAAAATGAGCGGAGCTTGAACAAAGAGATAAACTGAGCCTCCTTTGACATGTTTGCATATTTAACGTTATGTCCACTATACATGTAAGACAAAATAAAAATGGCATAAATAATATATTAAACATTCATTTAATGCATTAGTCATGTCTTTCAGTGTGTTTCATGTTATATACAGATGGCTCTGTGACCTGTGATTTAGTTTTAGTTGTTTTTCCTGTCTCCTAGAAAACCCATACACCCCCTTGATAGACTGTAGACGTACTGTTAAATGTTAATTAAACAAAATGAATGTACTTCATCCAATTTCTCCCTGTTGTATTTTTTAACGTGTGTGTGTGTGTGTGTGTGTGTGTTTGTGACATGTGACTGTGAATGTCTACATATTCAAACTGTGATCTCATTTATGGCACTGTAGGATATGAATTTTACATTTTCCAATCAGTTTTGTCAGTGCAGTATTACTAGTATAACGTGACGCTACAGGAATGCTTCCAAGATACTGTTGTTTAGAGCCAAGGAATTAGTCTCAGAAGCAATTTTTTGTTTTTTTGCTATTTGATTGTGATCAACATCAAATACTTTTACAGTGGCGTAATATGGGGTCTGGTGATTAGCAGAAATGTTTTGATTTAATCTTTATTTTGATTATACTACCAAGAGGAGGTTTGGGGAGGTCTTGAAACAGGAGTTTCCTGTGGAGCGGATTTCCAAAGAAAGCAGTCAGTTTTAGAGATGGCAAAATACAGCAAATAGGGACAAGAAGAAGCTTTAAAAAAATCTGGTGTCAGTTTGTTTGATAGCATCTGTGAGCTATTTATTGCCTTCTCACAGTGTTATCTGACAAAAATGTATTTTCCCTTCTTTCACCCAGTAACACTTGTTCATGTGAGCTGCACCAAAGTTTGAAGGAAAGCCATTTTGCTTCCTTTACTCCCCTGTATGGCAAAAGATTAAAAGCATTCAGCTGAAATGCCCTTTACCTAAAGAGAGTTTCAGAACCATGGCGAAAGACAGAGACTGCCTTTGAATGTTTCAGAAAGAGACACCACTCACCATTACTTACATGAAAATACTTAATACCACGCTTTAATATAAATAGTTAGGTAGACAGTGACTGAGTTAGAATTTTTCAGCACCATGGGCAGTATGTATTCCATACATACTCCATGATTTAGTCTAAACCCACCAGAAAAAGTCAGCAAAGATGTATTTTAATCCCTATGTTTCCTCATATGCTGCCCTTTCTTTGACCTTGTTGTCTTCTTTCCTCTTTGCACCCTGTCACCTCATTTCTCTCTTTCCTCTTACTCTGGATGGTGCCACACCTGAACTCTCCTCTCACCTCTTATTTTCAGCTCCACTCTGCTATCTCTTCCTGTTCCCTGTTCCATTTTTTCCCAGTCCCTCTCCTTTATCTTTCCCCTTTCCTTGCTCAGATTCCCAAGTGACCCTTCTTGTCAGGATGCTGATCCATGAGTCCTCTCCAGTAAGATGTCTTTGTCATTCTCCCCTTTTACCTCCTCACTTTTTATTAAATCTTTCTGTCCTGTTAGAAATCCAATCTTAGAAGGAGCTTGCCATTCTTCCTCTCCTCTCCTTTTCCTCTCAACGCCCCTCTTCCTTTGTGTTATCTGAAAAAACCTCTTTTGAGTGCTCACATCCCTCTTGTTCTATCAAGAAATCTCAGACGCCAAGCAATCATAAATACGCACACAGCTTTGCTCAAACTCATGCAGACATAGAAAGAATGTACAAAAATATACAGTGCACACTCACACTCACAGAGGAGGTACAACCCAAAGGACACAGATAATGTGTCATATTATGTGAAATTCAGTGAAAATGAATGAAAAATAGATATAGAAAGTATTGCCCTTCTTACAGATATTTCATGTAAAATCTAATGGTATGTCTATCTGATAAAATGCTCATGAGGAGTGCTGTTTCCAGGAGAGAGTCCTCTGATACTGCAAACTTTATATCCTGCCTATGTAGTCATCAAACTGACATCTCACTTGGTTCAAGAGAGCTGAGCAACACTCAAGAGGGGATCAAAAAGTCAGTTTTGCCATTTCAGATTTTAGCATTCCTGGTGATGGAGCGCACAGGGCAGCACCAGCTGAGCTGCTCATCCCCAACGCTCTTCCTGTCTGACACAGTCATTTTTAGACCTTTTGGTCTTCACTACCTCATGACAGGTTTTGCTTTTACTTTGAATGAGCTATGTTTAAACAACAGTATGCATAATATATCTGTTCAATATGTTTGATGCACAATCATATTCTAGCAGAGATGACACAATACACAACACACTAACATACTGAACAAAGTAAACACATCACAGTCCCACTGAAAGGAATACATCACAATCATATGATGATAATTTAAGTGCTGATACAATGCAGCTGGCCACAGCTATCCAGCTGCATTCCTCGCCCCCCTCCCCTGGATCCCAAACAACAATGAGGGCCACTGGATAACTGGACAACAAAGAGCCTGTGCGAGTGTGCCTTAACAAAGAGCCAGTTGACTCAGAGGCAGTAACTGTTTATTTAGCAGATGATGGTTTGAAAATAGAGAGTGGCTGGATTATTCTGTTAAATAGGAATGCAGCATTTTGTTATGCGGTTTGCAGTTTCATTTCTGTAATGTGCAATTTTAAAACCGTACAACGCTGTCCTCACAAGAAATTTGTCATTTGTTAAAATGCCTAAAAAGACCTGTGCTTCATTTTATTTGACCTCTAGTAGCCATGTGCATTATGAGTAGTGTGCATGAGTGTTTTTGAGTTTATAGCACCTGAAACCTGTTGGGGAGGAGGTCGGGGTAAATGCATGGGTAAATAAATCTTGTGACTTTGACATGGGTGAGTGCTGTTCATTTCCATTTTCATACCAACAGTCAATGTTACTATTAACCTTAACCAATACGTTTTTGTGCTTAAACTTAACCAGACCTTAACCATGGCAATAGCACATCAGAGAACGATCACATTAATCAATTTTATAGAAGTTATATGTAACAACCTACTTTGTTGTTTAGATTGGAGGACTTTTTGAATCGGGGCTTTAATGTTTAAATTGGGATACTCCATTTTGAATTCTTTATGCTAAGTCTAAATGTGTACAGTATTATATATTGCTGCAGTTGTATCACCTGACAATTGTTTCTTGCATCGATTCAGTAACATGATGGAGCAGAGTGACCATGTGTGCCTGTTTAACAGTTGAGGCTTCATGACAGAAAGAAAAACTCAAAATCTGATTAATTGATACAGTAGTCTGACTTAAACATATCAATGGGAAAAACATAACTGGACTGTCTGGGGCTGTTTCCAACCAGTATTTTAAATAAACCCATGTGCGAGCAAAGTCAGCCTCAAAATCCTCAATGCACACATGAAATAGGCTATGTCTGAATGAGAACAGATTAACCGTAACTATCACAATCTGCATAAGACCATAACGCTTCCCAAATCAAGCGATAAGTGATTATGTTGTTTGAATTAAAGCTTTAAGACCTCTTTTATTTCCTCTTTCATTAAATATATACAGAAATGGCTGTGCTATTGTCAGGCAAGTTTTCGCAGAATTCACATAATTCACAATATCCTCACTTATATACACCCTGTGTTTACAGTACCATCCCACTATATGTTGTAAAAAAATATGGTTAATACTTTTCATTCTGGTTTGTCAGTGTGTACAGCTATGTAAAACTAAAATCTGGCTTTTAAAACTTTTGTGTGTGTGTGTTACAAGCCTGAGCCAAGTGTAAAAAAAGAACACATGAAAAGCTCCTATTGTTTCTGAACCCCAATTTTTTTAGAACATTTAGATTTCATACAATCTTAAAGGGCAGCTCTACGTCTGATTGCATTGAATTTATTGTTTAGGAAAAAGGGGCATTCTTCAGCATGTAACCAATCAATTCATTAATGTCTGGAGGTTTTTCTTTAACAGAAGAAACAAAAAACAAAAAAATTTGAACGCAGAAAATTGACTTTTTCTTTAATGCAAATGTCTAACAAGATGTCTACTAAAAAACTAACTGGAGGGGTGGCAGAACAGATTTATGTGATGTATTTGTGAGGACTGGCTTGGTTAGGCTGCTTTGCTGTTATTTTACTTAGCATTGGACTTGATGAAAAACAGCTAGATAGGTTTTTAAGGGTGTGAGGGTTCTCATTTAGACAGCTCAGGTTGATCACACACACACACACAAACACTGCAATCTGGCTTCTATCGAACAGGGGGGCCTGCACCATTGTGGGTGCACTTTTCATCAAAGTTACCTGCTATGTGGTGCACACAGACAGACACCTTGCTGATGGCTGTCATTATCTGTTTTGGCAGACTCTTGCAATACTTTGTCCACTACCAGGCCCTTGCCCTTTGGCATTAAAACTCCCACAGACAGCAGTTTGCATCACCAGCCGAGCCCATCATATTAGGGCTTAACACAGGTTCCTAAGGTGTCCAGAGAGGGAGAAATACTCGGCCGAACCGCTGAGACAGGAGATTCCCGACATGACCAGACCTGTCGTATATTTTCTGGTGCTTCTTAGTGTTTTATGTAATAGACCTCTGCCAAGTCCAATTAAATTCATACATTTCTTGTAAGTGGATAAATGCTTACTATCAACCAATTAATTTCCTCCTTTTTTCTCCCAATTTGGAATGGTCGATGCCCTGTGCGCAGCAGTCCTCGTCACTTCCAACTCCCACTGTTGTTCCGTGGAGGGTTTGGACAGCCACGTGTCTCCTCTGATAAGCACAGAGTTGACAGCTACTTCTTTTCACCTGACAGAGTGGAGCTTCCCTGGGAGGATGTGACGCACACAGAAACTCACGCTATCCCCCCAGATCCTGTCACTTTCCCCACAGGCGGTCTGGCCAAGCAGTTGGAGTCGCAAGTGCAGTGACAAGAACATGATCCCTCACCAGTTTCCCACTAGTCAACACTGCCAGTTACAATTAATGGGCCGAGGCATTTTCTTTTAAATAGTTTGTGGCTTTGTAGTTTTGTAACAGACTTTTCTAATTACATTCCATTATCGTCTTGCAGATGTTGGTATAATTGCTTTTGTTGGCAGTTCTTAGCCTAAGACATAAGCCTCTCAGGTTTAATCCATGATGCTCTTAAAGCGATCCACAAGAATATTACTGTAATGATATGTTGCTGATCAGAGATCATCGCTGTAATGTTTTCACTCTGTCCTTCCCAGAGATCACTTCGCAGTCACCATAATCAAGACTGGAGGCAGTATGCACTCATTAAAGTGAAAAAGGAGGGTCAAGCAATTTAAAATAACAGTGATTGTGCTGTTCCATTTTAATGTGCCAGTAAGCCATACCAGTAAACTGGCATGCACAATGTCAGGGATCTGGAACTGACACACCTACATGGAATGCAGCCATAATTCATGTTATTAGTTACAGCTGTGTTTGACAAGTCAAAATGTCCACTGTGATGAAGAACTATGATTACCAACATTACAAGTGACAAAAAGGAAGCAGTGGCAACAGATTTGTTGCCAAATGTTTTGGGAGTCACAACATTAACATTGCACCCTACAGTTTAAACAAGACTAAGAGTCTAACTTAAGGGGAACCTGGATATATGTACCTAGTTTCATTGCAATCCATCCAATAGTTGTTTGTTTGTTGACATTTTACTCAAGACCAAGTGTCAACCTCATGATAACGCTAGAGGAAAAGTCAGGGGATCACCTAAGTTGTTAGGATTTGTCGTCTGAACCATGACTGTCAGTACAACGTTTTGTGCCAATCCATGTATTAGATGTTGCGATATTTTGCCAAATAAGTAAAAATGTTGACCTGCTGGTGGCACTAGAGGAAATATCAGGGTATCACCAAAGTCAGACAGAATTCATCTTTTGGTGATCATGAATGTCTATATAAAATTACATGGCAATCCAGCCAATAATTCAGCCTGGACCAAAATGGTGGACCAACCAACTGACTGGCTGACAAACCAACATTGCCAACTATGAAGCCGTGTTGTTAGCTTGGCTAAAAAAAGGCTTGACATTAACAATTACCAAAAACTTTTACAGTTGCAAAATATAGACACAAAGTTGCTAATTTGGCAAAGTGTGCTCATCACTCATATACAGTAATGTCCATTTAAAAGGTTTTGACCAGTGGCTCCACTCACTTAAATTTAACTCAGCTGGTGAGATAATTAGTGCCTCAAGAGCAGCTCGACCCCTAAAAATGTTTCTACAGGCTCAACTACATTTTCTGTGTATTGGTGAGTGTGTATGTCTGTTGGTGTATCTGTCAGTCAATGTGCTGTGTATCTGTGTTTTTGTTCTCCTATTTTTCGGTCTGTCTTTGTATCTTTCACCCTGTCTACCTGTCTGTCTACCTGTCTGCAACACAGTCTATAACTGAAAACTGCAACTGGCATCTTCCTGTCAAAAATGTCTGAACCTTGCAATGACAGTTTAGTGGACTGAGGTTTGAGGAGCCAGGAGCAATATGGATTTGTGTGTGTGTGAGTGTGTGTTTGTGTCTGTGTTATAGTCTAGGGGCAGGGGAAGGTTGGAAAGGGTCACTCTTGGTGTTAACTGAGTCTTTGATGGGTGAAATCTCATTAGTGCTAATACCTGATAACATGAATGTGGTTTACACACATCCTTCATGGCGTCTCCTCAATTACAAGTACACAAACATACACACACACACACACAAACACACATTCACTCACACACACACACACAATTATACATTATACGCATGCCACTTTTAATGAGCTCATAATGACAGTTTGTTAATATGATTTGCGTTTTGGATTAAATGGACCTGCTGCATAATGTGCACTCATTAACCAAACCAAAGATGACTCTGTGAGTTCCTGGCCTCTTTGGGATCAAGATGTTAGGGTTGTGTAGGCGTATAATGATATATGAACTTTTATCCCAGGGTTATATCTTATCATTGTTAGAAATTGCCCTCCAGAAGTACCCAAATAATAAAAATTAAAATAATAATTTTCTGATCTGGGAAACATCTCAGTCATGGTTAAAAGAAACCAATGTTGACTACTGGTAGGAAAACAGGACGTAAACAGCTGTCCCCATTGTCAAAGTCTCCCCTCTCAATCATCACTTGTATGTGGTGGTGTCTGTATCTGCAGAGACCATGCCCTCGGCCTGTATTTACTTATTTTGCTGTGTTCTGGACGTTTCTGGGCATCAACCTTTGGGCAGTGGGTGTGTAGCCCCCAGCCAATAACAGCGCGCAGGGTGTGAGGAAGCTACGACAACTGCGGACAGAGCACCAAAAAAACGGAAATATGGTGAGGCGAAACACCAAGCTGACAAAGTTTGTTCCAAAACGAGAGCGAATCTGGGGTTGGCTTTCACCCGCTGGTGGGCACTGAAGGAGAGGATGGGGATGAAGAGCAACGTGGAGTTCAGCCTGTTGTCTGTTGGACAGGTAGGTGCCAGCAGTTAGCTCATTTAGCTTGCTAAAGCATTGGCTTTTCCATTACAACAGATGTAACATTCCAAATATAGTAGCTAGCAGTGTAAGTACAGGCCTTCTATCAACCAATGCAAATAACTTTACATTTTGAGAAAATAACCCTTGAGGTCTGTAATGCTGAGTTTTAGCTTAGAATCATTTTCTGTCTAACACACGAGCCACGCCCGTTACCGCGTCAATCCCAAACCAACGTAGTAGGTTGATCATCGGAGACTCAGTGCTAGTGTCTGTAATGAGCTGATACTGAAAAAGCAATGTTGTCATATACAGCACTGGGCGTGCGCTTCTGGTGTCGTTGAGCCGGGGAGGAGGGAACAACTGCCTTTAACATAGGTTGTTTTGGGGCATTTGCTGAAACAACTGATGCTGTCGTTTTTCTTGGGAGGCCAGAATCTGTTGGCAGGATACCTGTCCACACATTAACACACTCATCTGTGCTAAGGCACACATGCGGCTACACACCATTGCAATTTGCACTACCCTAACAATACATTTTCTTCTTAAACAGAGACAACACAGAGCTCAACAAGCCAAATAGACTACAACAATCAGACAGCCAGTGCTCAGCTATCAAATGTTTCTCCACCCTATATTTAACTATAGGGGAGCCTGAACTATGTGCAGAATTTGATTTTATTAGATAACTGGATGGATTGATTTCCATTGAAATTGAATACATCTGACTCTAAAAACACAAGCAACTTTCTTCTGCTCATCAGCACAACTGTCTCACAAACCTGGCTTTGCATGGAAGATCTAAGTTTGTTGGACAGGTATTATACATGAATAAATATGGAGACCATTGACAAGTACAAAACAAAGTGTCTCCTTTTCCTCTTCAGACCGTGGCATATTCTTTTTTTTTCATAGAGTACTGTCAGCTGCATTTCGAGATCTGATTTATATCACGTCTCTTTTCTTCCAGTTTGGTTGCTTATTGTGAAAACTCATGTGCCTCTTCTATTTGTTTCTCTTCATCCCTTTGCCATACAGTACACACAGACGTCCCAATGAAATGATGTGCTTAAACCTGTGGCAAAAGGTTAAATCAAATGGATTTCACAGATTGAAATCTGTGTGTGATAATTCTTGGCATAAGTGAAGACTCACTTTTGTTTTTCATTATTTATGCAATTGTATAACCCTACTAGGGGCTGGTTACACCAGAATTTTAGTTTTCTGCTGTGGACACATGCAGAAACTTGGATGACGGTATTTGTATGTGTCCTTTTTTTCATTTCATCTAGATTTAAACCTGTGAAGCTGCAGGTGACACCACAGCACGGCAAGGCTTTGTGCTTTCCAAAGATCCAAAATTTTACAGTCTGCTGTAAAACATCGAAAAATGTTGGCATGTGAGTGTGTGCTCGCTTTGTACATGCACATTCAGGCTACACTTTATTTCTACACATACAGTAACATCTGAACAGTTTACAGCCATGCTCGATCACATGTTACTTTACATAACTAAGCATGTTGACTAAACAAACGCTCCTCAAACAAAACCCATGCACAGTCTGTGTACTTTTTTCTTTCATTTGTCTCTCTTTTTTCCTCTTTTCTTCTTCTTCTTGTATTGTTTGTTGTTTGTTTACCCCATCACACATTAAACTCTTAATCAGCATGTCACAATGTGTAATAAACGCATACGTACAACATGAACACTAGATATACATATGTTTATATACACATATGTTTTATATATGTTTGCACAGAAAATAGAAACTTCATCTGCACAAAAAAAGAATGTACATGAACAGTGAATAAATAAATGGCTCACTGAGCTTCCCTACTTTTTACTTGTTCTTTCAAAATATCACCTGGGTGACAGCATTCAGGTAAATTGCATCACTCTTTTCTCAGAGGTTAAATTGAATCTAGATGCTGCTTTTTCTTGTGCTTTGTAAACCAACAAAGAGATTGATCCATATCAATAGCCGCATTCATTAGACCTGTTCTGCCTGTTAATTGAACTAATCTTTCAAACTTCTAATGTGTCATAGAGGTGCAATCACATGACTTAAGTGTGTAGGGGTATTTAGTATAGATGTCCCGAGTAGATCTGTGCATATTTTAATGGTTTGTATTGGCTAAAAGAAAGACGATCAAAATCTGATTCTTTCTTTACTGAATATACCGCATTTTTTCCACCTTAGGAAGGACCGAGGATTCACCACCGAGGATTTCACTGCATGTGTGAGTGAAAATTAGCAATCAAGTGTGTGAATGTGAAAAAATTATTTGGGCGCACTAGTTCGAGTGACTCTGAGTTCAGACACAGAGGTCGGCAAAACACATGGGTTCGCTAAAGTCCGACGCTAACAAATCTGTTGTCTCTCCTTTCTCTTTCTCACCAGTTCACTGGTTGAAATGACAAACACCACCGGCTGTCGCTGATTAATGTTAATTCTGTGAGCACCTTGACAACAGAACATAATTAACTTGTCTGTTGCTAGGTGTGAGTGCTCTCTGCAGCCCATGTCTGTACTCAGCCAAAGATCCCTGGATCTCTTTTAGAGTACGTAGCTTCAACATTAGGTTGAAAAAGCAATAACCTGTAGAAACCCATGAGCATGAATGGATGGAGCAAAGACGAGCAACTAACACTGCAGGAACATGGACAAGCTCAGTACATGCTGAGATGTTAATAGAAGTTAAATAATACCTGAAGAAAAGTATTAGAAACAGTTTCCTGAGTTCACCTTTAAAAGTACAAAGTAAGCTTTTTCAGTTTTGTTTTGGGAAAAAAAAACATTTCCAGTCTTTGTTATCATTTAATTTTACAATGTTACTGCTCACTAAATTGATTTGGTAAGGCACGGCAGCTATCAGCCAGCCAGTGCTTACACTGGTTGTTCTTGGCTTTTGGTCAAATTCCCAGTGGTTCAATTGACAACTCCCCCTGCCTCCCTCCAAACTGTTTCATGGCAGTGGATTAAAGAAGGAGAAAAACAAGTCTGAACTCTAGACAGTCCCATAACTGCTTCAAACATGGCAAACATTTTCTTTCTTTTTCGCCGTCTCCAGCTTTTAATTCAGCTTTCTCTCCAAGATTTAAATGCGTGAAACAGCAGGTGACACCACAGCACAGCAGGACTTTGTATTTTTAATATCTCGTCTTTTGAAATGAGGAATTTTGAGGAAAGTTCAACTTTGGTGCATCCAAGACTGTCCTGAAATCCTGAATGTTACAGTCTGCTGTAAGACACACAGAAAAATGTGTGTCTGAGGGAAGTGGTGGTTTGTGTAAAGACGTTATGGAGCAAATATCTGCATCATGTCAGTGTGGAGCTCAGTGAGCTAGAGAGCCAGCAGCACACATAAACACACACATGTAAAGACACTGAAACACATTTCTACCTAAAGAGAAAAAGTAAGTATATGGAGAAGATAGAGTGTGTGACAGCATCTAAAAACTGACTTGATTACTTTTGTTTCTCGGTCCAGACTCCAGTTTATTAACGCACTGTACTGTCATGTTCTGCTAAAACTAAAATTAAACTGCACAGAATACAGATGTAGTTTGACCTCCAATATGCTGAAGGTCTAGTGTAAAGTATTGGCCGAGTGGTGGAAGGAGTACACAGAGAGGCCGGAGTAATCTTCATCATCTTCCCGGTGTATGCTCTATGTGTAGTTTACATCACACCAACGAATAGGTCAGGCTATCAGGAAATAACTCAATATGGTATTCCATATACTAGAGCTCCCTCTACTATAAAGCCCATTGGATGCTCTCACTTCCTGTTTTGCAGTTTGGACCCATGACCAGCAGGTAATATGGATGGGAACTCATTAACAAACATTTTGTTAATTGAAGTTAAATATAACCAATACATTGAGTTGAATGTATACATGAATCGAGTGGTTATTTCATTAACAATATGAATGATGACAGTATGCATACTGAAAATATCCAAAATGACTTTGTTATCAGGTTAGCATGCTATACCCACATGTGCTTACTTACTACCACATCTGCTAACATAACTCAGCCACAGAGGCCTGTGCTACACAAATTAGCAAAACAACTAGGACTACAGATCTATTGTAGCACGGTGACATCTCGTCTCAGTATATTCATAAAAGTAGGCTTTGACTTTGGATGTGCGTCTGTAAGTCATTGCACTAATCACTGAACTTTCCTAAGTGTTTGTGCACTGTGCACACGTTAATTAATACTCATCTTCATGACAATGCTTTCAAAAAATCCATTCATTATTTAGTGAAATGAAATTCCTCATATTTGTGAATCTTATCTGATACTTTAGAGAGGAAGACTGAAAGAGTGATTTATAATGATTTAAAATGAAATATGATAAATGGAAAATTAAATACAGCAAATGAAGTGTCTCAATTCAGCTAGAGAGATAATCAAACACAAATACTCAGGAATCTTGCCGCCTGAGGAGGCAGCTCGCCCAGAGTACATTTTAAAATCAAAATGTCTTGAAAAAAAACAGTAATTCTAAAAGCACTCAGAAATGAACAACCATCCGACATTGCGTCTGTATGATTTACCACATCTTCCTCTTTACACTTAAGAACGGGAAAAGTTAAACCTCAGCCGGTGGTCACTGTTGACTGGCTGTTTGATAGGAAGAAGTTCTATTTTATTACAAGTGAATGACCCAAACACACACCAACAAGACGGTAGCTTCATGACATCTAGGTTCTGATTTAAATGGTCTGTTTGAAGTGATTTAATTAGGCACTCGGAACCAGCAATACAGAAGAACGAGCAGCAGCATGTGTATCTGGAGCCACAATGATAACTCAATGGCATCATAACAAGTGACCAGCATCATAATGAGACATACATATACCATATGTGATTTACCTTTTGACCTTTCTTTAGCTAGCATATTGAATCAAATTAATATGTTTAATAGTTTTTGCCTGTTTGATTGCTTTCCCACCTGTTTCACCTATATATTTAAAAGCCCATCATCCTGTCTTTCTACCTGCCTGTCTATATGCCTTTCCTCTATCTTGTCTGCTCTCCAGCCTGCTCTTCTTCTGGAGACTGGTCATCTTTTTTTCAGCTGCTTTAGTTGACCGGTTGCCCATGTATAGTGATGTGTAAGTATCCCAGCTGAGCGCTGGAGGAAGCTGATATACGTGGAGCAGTTAGCGCTGCTCTCTGCCTTCTGGGGCTGTTAATCAAAGATACAACTTTTTTTTTATGTCCTCAATTTACAGTGTAAGGCTTCGCACTCACCCTGTTATGAGAGTTTCATCATAAAATTATCAATGTTTGAGTGAGTCAGAAATATAGGTTTGGTTTTGACTACTCTTTCCACTTGTAGAAGTAGTATTCAGCAACACAAACAGTTTTATCTAAATGTGATTTTGCTTGTAATCATTGAATTAAACTGGTGGTCCATAACATTGCATGTGACTGATGAAGATATAACATGAACCACAAGCCTAAGCCTAACCTAAACGTCTTCTCTCTGTATATTCTTGTACTCTTGTAGAAATGAGTGTGAAGTTATTGGAGACCTAGAGAGAGAGAGTGGGGTAAGGAATGTGTGTGTGTGTGTGTGTGTTTCGTGTTCTTATATCCCGGTGCACACTAACCAATGGAGACTTGTGTCACCGTGGGGACAACAATTTAGGTCCCCTTGGGCAGAGACTGCTTTTTGAGGATTAAGACTTGGTGTTAGGGTACAGGTTACAATTAGGTTATGGTTAGGGTTAAGGTTAGGCATGTAGTTGTGATGGTTAAGGTTAGGGTAAGGGGCTAGGGAATGCATTATGTCAATGACTGACCCCCGCAGGGATAGTGAAACAAACTTATGTGTGTGTGTGTGTGTGTGTGTGTGTGTGTGTGTGTGTGTGTGTGCGTCAGTTCAGGTGTCCCTGATAGACACACACACATGTGCACACAAACATGTGACCCCACCCCCAGCACACACTACAGTACCACATGTGATCCATCCTATACAGTAAGTCTACTACTAAACCCCTTTTAAACTAATTGCTTCTACAGTGGTGATGCAGGCAAAGCCCATTACAGGCCGTCTGACACAGTCACTTCTGGAAACATGCCTCTCTGCTCCTTAGGTATGGGATATACCTAATGCTTTTTTTAAATTTTTATTCAAACAAAATTACATAAAAAATTGATTTGAAAGAGAACTTTTTTAATGGCTCTTTACATCTCTAATTTTCCACAAATTCACACTATAGTAAAGGTACCACATTTGATACCATTTGGTGGTGTGTTTGGTGTGTTGAATTAAATGTCACACTAAATATAATACCAATAAACATTAACTTTATGTGCATATTAAAGCATTACATGTGTGTAGCCTGCACATGTATAGAAAACAAGTGTTTGACCCACTCCTATCAGTCAGTCAATAATTATTCTGGAGCTATCAGATCATGCAGAATAACTTTATTACATCCTTCACCCAAAGGATGAGCCCCTCCCAGAATCTTTCCATTGACCCAAAATAATAAATATCACCCCTTCATTACAGCATTTTTATGTTTACATAATATTTACTGCTACCACCGCTGTCTGATGTGCACAGTACCATAGTACTAAGTAGTAATTATAAGTTGTACAGTTGTTACTAAGTAGTAACACACCAAAGTGTATTCTTCTAAATAACTCTGGCATCCAGTAAACATATAATACAATCCATCAAAGAGAAAATTTGAATTTATGTCCATATGGATATAAAAGTATAGCTTTAGAGCAAGTGTCTGATTCTTACAAAAGCAGACAGCAGACTTTAGCAATCTAATGTCGTGAGTCCTGCAAAACAACTGATTCTACTAAAAGTTGTCAGTCTCCTCAAAAGGTAACTTAAAATAAGCAAAGGTTACTTTTTTGGCATTCTATAATTCACTGTCTCAGGATAATTTCTATATTTTTCTTTTAAAGGCAGGGGGTTGACCTGAAAGTACCCTCCCTATAACTGCTGTCTTGGATATGCTTCAAGTCTTTCACTGTGATTGATTTTCATTGATTTTCTGATCATTGCCTCCATTACTTCATGCTTTGCAGAGAACTGAACTAGGATCACTGGTCAGGTCATCTTCATATAAATTGAACTGATATTTCAAGTGTCAAGATGGACCTAGATCAGCAGTCCTTGTTTAAGATCTTTCTCCTCATCTTTTCTCCTCCATTCTCATTTCAACTAAGTCTCCTCTCTTATACATTGGTTTTCTCTTTTTTCTCTTCTCTGTTGTGCAGATGTTTTTTTTTAGACTGCAACATATACTGGTTGACAACATTTTGAAGATTATCTAGGCATGTACTGCAGTGGCACTCAAATCTTTATCATCTACAAATAAACAATGATGTCATTTAAAAAAACATTAAGCTGCCAAAAGTATAAAAAGGGGGTATTATGAAAATGAAAGAGCTGTACAGTACAGTAAAATTCAGCAGCTCATTTCAGCTGCAGGTTTGAGGGGAATCACCAGCTGAAAGTCAGCTTTTGAATTATGCAAAGCTTCAAGATATGTGTTGAAGAAAAACTTCTACTACTACTACTACTACTGAAGAGATTTCCTCAATTGAATAAAAGAAGAACTCGATGAGCCCCAGTTGTCGTTACACAAATATTTAGATTTATTACAAACAGATCTGTCAACAGAGAAGCAGTGAGGCAGCATGTACACATGGGCACAGCCAACACAGTACTTAAAACTTTGCATGGAAATACGTTCAGCTCTTATAGTAAAAAGAGGGAGGTACATACATATCATAAATCAGGAGTCAACTGTGAAACAGAGACTGATTCAGCGTCAGAACAGGAGGGGGCCGGGAGTTCTTCTTCAAGGCCCATCTAATCTACAACCTCAGACAGCTGGCTCCTGTTGCCCCCAAGAAATAACATAGCCTTAGTGTCTCCCTTGTAAAAATCATTTGTCAGACCCAAGACCTAGATTCTATTGCGCCCATAAACCCCTAAAGTCACCCCAAAAATGTATTTGATGTGTACTTTGAGTTTTTAGTTTGGCCCATCTCCCATCCGCTAACATGGAGGGGGTGGGACTTATGACCTATACTGCAGCCAGCCACCAGGGAGTGATCGAGATGTTTTGGCTTTGCTTGGGGGAGCTGTCATGTCGTCCATCTTTATATACAGTCTATTGTCAAAACATTCGCCCCCCTCCTCCTGTCTCCATCGTCTTTTCCTTCACTCCTTGTCTCTTGTATTTCAATTGACAGATAAGTTTAGAGGTTTACAGCTTACATCCTTGTCAAGATTAGACCTTTCTAACTGTCACTCTGACTGCCCAGCAGAGGATGCAAGGAAAACCTGAAAGGCGTGTGTGTGTGTGTGTGTGTTTGTACAGTGCTAGCTTAATAGTGCTGACAACTTCTTGTAGACTTGGACTAAAAAGGAATAACATATTCAAATATTCATTTTTGGCAAAAACATCTAGTGTGGTTGAGATATCTACTGTATACACAGCAGTATTGAAGACATGGTATTTGGTTTTTAACCATGCTAGTGGCATGGCTTTAGTGATGGCAATGTTGGTGGGTTGGTTAGTCTGTTGGTTGGTCCATCACTTCACGGTCCAGACTTAAATATCTCCTAAATATTGACTATTTTATTGGATGAATTGCCATGAAAGTTTTTACAGACATTTATGGTGCCCAGAGGATGAATCCTACTGTAATCCGCTGTCTAGTGCGACCAGAAGGTTGGCATTTTTGTTTTTTAGTGAAATGTTTGACAGCTGTTGGATGGATTAGCATGCAATTTGGTACAGACATTCATGTTCCCCTTAGGATGAAGGGAACTTTGGTGATCCCCTGACTTTTCCTCAAGTGCCGTCATCAGGTCAAAATTTTAATTTGTCCATACTTTGGTTTATGACCAAATAACTGCAGAACTAATGAAATTCCTATCATCGTTTTGTGCTGATTAGCAAAAGACAGTGAACATGGTAACATTACACCAACATCAGCATGTTAGCATTGTCAGTGTGAGCATGTTATCATGCTAGCGTTAGCATTTAACTCAAAGCACCGCTGTTCCTCATGTCGTATGGCAATTATCAAAATTACAGGTTTCTGTCTCTTAAATAGTTTTCATGTCAACTTCCACGTCTTACTTGGGAAACTCACATCAGCCAAAGATCATAGTTTAATTTAATTAAACCCAACTTTAATGGATATGGTGTTATATTGTCAACGCACAGTACTTTAATCATCACACGACCAACTCTGGAATCATACAATTGTCTTGATGATGTGAAGGCTCACAAGCCACTAACATGGGAATCTTCCTCATTTCTACTATCCATCCCATATGATGTGAACTCGGCATAATACAGCGTCACATGGCTGTAGACTCTTAGAGTCTAGAGAGTGTTTCATGTTGCCAGTGTGTTGCAAAACCAAATAAATGGTCTAAATGAAAGCTGTTAAGAGATTAACAACCAGATATTTTTCATAAAAGTTTGATTTTATTGGTAATTCAGGATTATTTCAGGTAATCATAGAGCCCTGAGAGAATGTGGGTGTTCATGTATATGTACATGACAACTCTGTCTGCCTCTTACATAAATCAGCAATTGGCATTTACTTAAATAAACATTGTCAACACAGCAGCATATCAAACAAAACTGTTCCTTCCTACGCTAATTATGTTAGGTCTTTTGTTCTAATAACTCTTAGCTGTTTTATACTAACAGTGTTAGTGGCCTCTCTATACAAGAGCAGGCTAATATTGTTATAGCCTTTGTATCTAATTAGCATAGCTGTGGCTGTGAAAGGGCTGTATTGACAGAAAGCTGAGAGAAAACCCGATAAGAGGAGTGTCATTAGACTGTGGGTGCATGTGCATGCTTTGTACTGCCTGCATTTGCATTTAAGAGCATGTGGGTGTTTCCTTAGAGTATTGTGCTTGTCTGAGTGTGGATATGTGGGATGAGGAAAGGGTCATTAGATACTACAGTATTTCTATCTGTCAGGCAGTCATCAGCTTGATCCCAGCCTAATCACATAATGGCTTAAAAGGCTGGCAGAGAGAGATGGGGAGAGAGGATAAGAGAGCTGGATGCTTAATTGCCGTAAGAGTAAGACATTAACATAGTATCACTGCCCCATCTGGATCACAAATAAACAAAATATTCAACCACACCAGGAAATTGTTATTTTGTAATCACATGTATTTCTTTCAAAGTGAGAGACTGTTCATCATTTCATGAGAGTTTAAGATTCATGAAAAAAACGCAGCCAAATTTCCACAGAACAAAACAGAATAATCACCCAGTCTGGCCAATTCTTTCAATTTTAGGAAAGGTTTAGGTTGTGTTCAGATGCACTTTCATTTAAACCCTTATTGCCAGACAGGACCTCCAATATTGGACGATTCTACAAAACCCTGGATTATGTTCAATGCCAAACTATTTTTGAATGTCCATTACCAATGTTTTTGAAATTCTTGTTTTTTGTAATATCTTGGTATGGCAGAAAGGTAAGGTTAAGGCATATAAAATATGGTTAAGAATTATTTAGGGTTAGGCAACTAAAACACTTAGGGAAAGATCATGATTATGGTCAATAAAATTGTGAAAATGAATTGCAGGTCTGTGACGTGAGATGAACTCTGGTCTCCTGTATGAAAATCTAATTTGCAACACAACAGTCCAACATCCCAACCTCCACAGCCAGCCTAGTATCATCAAATGGCGTATGAATAACATGCCAATATCTTAACACTAGCACCGCCAAAGTGGTCTGACAGACCGTTTTCATAATGCAAATATCTGTTCTTCCGCTGTTTCAGCCCACAACGTTTCCTTAATATGTGTTTTCTGAAACCTAGAAGGTACCAAAATAAAACACACTAGATTTCTGAGCATTTATACCTCCTTTCTTCAAAAGGAAGACAGTATGATCAATTTATCAAACACCTGTTGAAGAAGCAGAACATAACTTATGTGATGCTTGCTTGCTTTTCTCTGTCGGGGGCTAGATCCCCTGAGAGACAGCTGGATAAAGAGCACGGTGATGCAGAGGTGCTTCGTTGAGTAGAGAGAAGAGATATTTATGGATGGAGAGCGCTGTTTGTGTCCCGTGTGAAACCAAAAGTCAACGTTGTCTTATTTTAACTTAGTTATAACATATGTAACGTAACTTTACTTACGTAACTTAACTGACGTAACTAATGTACTTATTTTAACCCCAACCATGTTCTTTTCCTAAAACTAACCAAGTAAGACGGTGTAGTCCCTCATTCGTCCAGGAGTGTTCTATGGAGAATGACTTCCGGATGGGAGCCGAAACATTTTGATTCTGAAAACAGTGTCCAGATGACTACGACTGAAACCTTTTCTACGAACTAACCAAGTAGTTTTGGTGCCTTAACCTAACCAAACTGCGACCATTTCACAATGTGAACCACATGTTTATTATTGTTACCATGATGACAAAGGCCACCTGACTATTGTTACCATGGTGACAAAGGTCACCTGACAAAGGTCACCTGACTTTGTCCTTTCCTGCACATCCAAAATTCATGAAATGCACCATCTCTTACAATGTTAAATGACATGCGAAAAGCTTAAAATGTGTAGACATGACACACGAAGGTCCGGCGTGCTATTTACACGTTGCCACAGCCTTACTTTCTGTCTTGCTACAGAAATAGCACACTACTTCCTGCGTTTAAGCTGAATGTTGGCTTTGGGTGTAAATTGTGAGGTGCAGAATCGTCCAATATGGACATAATTCCTAGGGGATACTGGCCTGCAATTTTTTTTCAATCAGACCACTGGGTTAAAGCAGTGGAGGTATCAACACAGAGGGCTCTAAAAAAACGTAGTATTGTCTGACAAAAAAGTTACACTGCACTGACCAAATGTGAATGTCCTCATTCTACTGTTTACCTCTAGACAAGGATGATAAAATGATTGTCACTGCAATAACTTTTCAGGAGTTGTATTGTATTATAAACCGCTGGGCAGTGTCTTGGTGTCATATAAGCCTTCAAACACATGGGTCTAACTTATGGCCTTCCTAGACAATATTTTATCACCTCACCAGTACCTGTTGCAACAGCTCCTCACCAACGCAGACACTTGTGGTTTCATGGCATGTAATTCCCCAGCTCTCCCCATGTTTCCTGTCAATCTCTACTGTGATGTCTAACAGAAGCAAAATGCCAAAAAATTTGTCACACCTAAGGTACTTTGGAAGCATCCAGTATAAACCAAATTACACTGGGATTCATAGGTGATAAACTGGTTATGATCCTCTAGAAGTCCACTAAGTTTGTATTAATTTACTTTCACTGACAGTAATGTTCATTTATATGGAGAAGAAATCTCTAATTAAAAGGGACTAAGTTACTTGAAATATGTACACTTTTAAACATGGGTATTTCTTTTTAGAACACCTCTGTAATAGCTTCTGCCTGAACTGTTGTGTAATTGCCCTTAATTAACCCCATCTGGAAATCCTCATGGGAAAACAGGACGCCAGTAGAGATAGCAATTAATGAGTTATCATTAATTGATGAAGGGTTGGGAGGTCGGATTTGTTTAGGGGTGGGAAAGAAAAATTATCAGCAAACTACTTATCAGTAGATCCTCTGAATTATAGAGCACACCAAGCTGCCATCATTAATAACACAGGCAACATTTTATAATTACAATGATATAACCCTATCAGTCCCAGCGGACCGGGAAACTTTCGCGTGTAAGGCAAATGTGATAACTACTACACTACGGAAACTGATGAAAATGTTTTTCACGCACATCCCAGCTCAATGCACCTGCTTACTGAACTCGAAACGTTTTAACAACATGTTAATATTTGACTTGAAGGTCAAGGACACCAACACTCCAATTACTTAGTATATATGAGGATGTCCATTAGGATATCACATAAGGGTGTGAGTCTGTGGTTATATTCACCTGGATGTCCCGCTCACTGTTTAAATGAGGCTTGCAAACGAACCGATTGGTCTACCTCACTGTCAATCAACATATCAACTTAATGTCTTGTAATTCAGTGTTTGTAGATATTATAAAACAGGCAGCAGAATTCACTATCAAATAACACTATTAAACTGATGTGCATCAGTAGCTTTACTGTTAGAAGCGTGGGCGGGCAGCCCTCATGCTGATGATGATCCATTTAGGCTTCAGTGGAAAAATATTAGTGATCAGTGAAGCTGCCTGTGAGAGAACAGTAAACACTCTACTTCCTCACAAACAAAATATTTTTATCACTCACCACTGTTCTCTCCTGTCACATGTAATGTCCTGCAGTACAGAGGCAACACAACAAAAATGTGTCACTGTCCTTTAACTTAAATGCCTCAGTGCCACCAGCCCATACGTGCTAAACAAAGCATTGCAGCAAGCCTTGTTGGTATCGGGGATAGCATCTCCGCCTGTCATGTGGAATACTGGTGTTTGAATCTCTGACAGGGAGAGTTTTCTACCAGCTGCAGATTATTCACCAAGAATCACAAAAGTAATACATCAGCGTTAGAAATAAAAAATATACTCTTGTGTTGGGACTCCAGAGATGAAATCATTCATTTGGGTAAGTCTTGTTGCATTCTCTTTTGTCCCACAATCCTGAGAGCCATTGAACACAGCATTGGCCAGTCTGACCTGTGACCCGGATTTCACCAGGTCAATAAAAAGGACAGCGATCATTTGTTCTGTCTCTTTCTCCTGGAATCCTTCACTGCGGCGGACGGACGTGGCTGTCTCCGTCTCAGTGTGGCCTGCTCACAGACACCCACCTGAACCTCCTGGCTTCGCCTTGTAATCTGCTCGGAGCAGAAACACGCAGTAGAACTGAAGTCTCCTGATCTACCAAAGAGCTGCAAAGGCGTATTAGATCTCTGCTATAAAGTTTAGCGCCAAAGGCTATTGCACAAAGCCTGCTAGCTAACTTTAAGAAGCATGAAGCAAGTTAACGGCAAGCTGTTAACTCTGTAAGGACAACCACTGGCGGAGCGACCGGCTCCTTCGATCTCTACAAGCAGACACTGCACAGCAAAAGATGCTTCCACAGCGGAACCACAATTCTTCCCAGGTTGACTCCCAGCTGTCTACAACAGACTGACCACCAGCTAACAGCAGCACCAAAGCCACCTCTTTCCCTCCCCTGGTAATTATTGTTATAGTTTTTAATTTAATTATTATTCTGAGTTCCAAATTCATAGTTTAGTGTATTTTATGAGACTCAATTAATGAATTGGCTATAATTTATCTTCTTTAAGAAGAGTGCTGCTCCCGAGGACTTTATTCATTAAAGTTATTTATCTTTGATAATTCTGATAGCCATAATTAATTGATCGCACCTACACAAGTGGGTGCCTGCCTTTAACCATTATAAATCCCAACACTTGAGAAATAGAAATTTTATTATCAAGTTCTCTTCAGTTATGTACACAATGCTATACATTGTGCAGTTGTCTTATAATTTGACCGATTTTATACTCCTGGTAAAGACCAAAGAAGAGCGTTTCTGCCCAATTTTGAACCAGTGACCTTTCACATGTGAGGGGAATGTGATAAACGCTACACTAAAGACTGATGAAACTTTCTCACATACACATGCCCGTGTTAATGCACCTGCTTACTGATTTGTTGATATTACTGTTCTGTAATGAGCTATCATATTTGACAACTTCAGAATTCAGATAAAATGCATTTTGTAACTTTTTTCTAGGTGAACCTCAATTTTACATGTATTGTATATATAATCAATCATAAATCTTGAATGCATCACACAATTTTTTTCGCCTGATTTTTTATTTTTTCTATGTTGTGCCTTCAGTGTATCACAGTGGATGTAAAAATCAATTTAAACTTCAAAATCAAAGTCAGTATTTCTTTTTGGTGATTTTAAGAATGATTGTTCATAAAGACCTATATTTTCTAGGATTATGTTTGTCTTGATTGACAGGCCATCACACACATGGGCTGTTTCTGGTTCAGGCTAACTCTACCCAGTATCACTATGTTGCCTAAATATTGATTTTCTGGCATCTGACAACTGGAGACAACTATTAAACCCAAATTCAGCCTTCAAAATGTATCTTTAGATACCCGTGGGTCACTTCAATATTTCAGCACAGTCTGTAGATCCTTACAGCCATGTTATTATCTACATGGGCTAGCCTTGTGTCAATTTGCCAACTACCGTGAAGCTATTTAATTGATCTCCTGTCGCATCTTCATCTTCATCTTCATCTTATATTATACTCAAGAAAATGTCTCAGATAGCCCACAGCTATTGAGTGATAATGATTGTACAACCACTCATTCCTTAATGAAACATTTATAATAAAAAAATGATCTTTCTGAATTGCATCTGACCACAAGCACATGCAGAACTGATGAAAGCTGACATCACTAGCAAGTCACCTCAGCATCTTACTGAAGCCTGGTTTGTACAGTCTTGTTATCTGTATTCAAAGAGACAACTGTGGTTGTTTTTAGCTTTTGTTGTCATGAAAACTTAAAATGACGTAATATAGTTCCCAATTAATTAGCAAAATAGTCTAATGCAGATGATTCTTACCTGTTTCTGGCACTATGCAGTAGCTTCATTAGCGCTAAAATGTGAATATACAGTATTGTTCAAAATAATAGCAGTACAATGTGACTAACCAGAATAATCAAGGTTTTTAGTATATTTTTTATTGCTACGTGGCAAACAAGTTACCAGTAGGTTCAGTAGATTCTCAGAAAACAAACAAGACCCAGCATTCATGATATGCACGCTCTTAAGGCTGTGCAATTGGGGTATTAGTTGAAAGGGGTGTGTTCAAAAAAATAGCAGTGTCTACCTTTGACTGTACAAACTCAAAACTATTTTGTACAAAAAAATTTTTTCTGGGATTTAGCAATCCTGTGAATCACTAAACTAATATTTAGTTGTATGACCACAGTTTTTAAAACTGCTTGACATCTGTGTGGCATGGAGTCAACCAACTTGTGGCACCTCTCAGCTGTTATTCCACTCCATGATTCTTTAACAACATTCCACAATTCATTCACATTTCTTGGTTTTGCTTCAGAAACAGCATTTTTGATATCACCCCACAAGTTCTCAATTGGATTAAGGTCTGGAGATTGGGCTGGCCACTCCATAACATTAATTTTGTTGGTTTGGAACCAAGACTTTGCCCGTTTACTAGTGTGTTTTGGGTCATTGTCTTGTTGAAACAACCATTTCAAGGGCATGTCCTCTTCAGCATAGGGCAACATGACCTCTTCAAGTATTTTAACATATGCAAACTGATCCATGATCCCTGGTATGCGATAAATAGGCCCAACACCATAGTAGGAGAAACATGCCCATATCATGATGCTTGCACCTCCATGCTTCACTGTCTTCACTGTGTACTGTGGCTTGAATTCAGAGTTTGGGGTCGTCTCACAAACTGCCTGTGGCCCTTGGACCCAAAAAGAACTATTTTGCTCTCATCAGTCCACAAAATGTTCCTCCATTTCTCTTTAGGCCAGTTGATGTGTTCTTTGGCAAATTGTAACCTCTTCTGCACATGCCTTTTTTTAACAGAGGGGACTTTGCGGGGATTCTTGAAAATAGATTAGCTTCACACAGACGTCTTCTAACTGTCACAGTACTTACAGGTAACTCCAGACTGTCTTTGATCATCCTGGAGGTGATCATTGGCTGAGCCTTTGCCATTCTGGTTATTCTTCTATCCATTTTGATGGTTGTCTTCCGTTTTCTTCCACGTCTCTCTGGTTTTGCTCTCCATTTTAAGGCATTGGAGATCATTTTAGCTGAACAGCCTATCATTTTTGCACCTCTTTATAGGTTTTCCCTCTCCAATCAACTTTTTAATCAAAGTACGCTGTTCTTCTGAACAATGTCTTGAACGACCCATTTTCCTCAGCTTTCAAATGCATGTTCAACAAGTGTTGGCTTCATCCTTAAATAGGGGCCACCTGATTCACACCTGTTTCTTCACAAAATTGATGACCTCAGTGATTGAATGCCACACTGCTATTTTTTGAACACACCCCTTTCAACTAATACCCCAATTGCACAGCCTTAAGAGCGTGCATATCATGAATGCTGGGTCTTGTTTGTTTTCTGAGAATCTACTGAACCTACTGGTAACTTGTTTGCCACGTAGCAATAAAAAATATACTAAAAACCTTGATTATTCTGGTTAGTCACATTGTACTGCTATTATTTTGAACAATACTGTATCTCTACAGCCAAGTTATGTGACTTGCACCATTAGCACAGTAAACTCTGTGTAGAACAATACTGTTCAAAGGCGAGTTGCTGAAAGACTAAAAAGGATGCTGACATTACACAGGCTAAATTGAAAGCTACTGACTACTTGAGGCCAAAGCCTGTTTAAACACTCTATAGGCTACAAAGAACAAAAAGAAAGCTTGGATTTCAAAAACCAAAAAAATAAAAAAATAAAATCTAAAAATAACATTAATTTGTTTGTAAAGACAATAGATAATCATCTAAAGTTTGGGGTCACAAAAAAGCAAAAATGTGGAAATCCTTGTGGCTTATTTGAAGGTTGGTGATTTAGAGTTTGGAGAATTGAGGCTGTGGACCAGTGTCCTTGAGCAGATAGTGCATGATTTATTATTTACATGTGCTAATGTGTTTTTGGACATCTCAGGAGGAACTGAACTGGAATTAAACTTTCTTTGAGTTGCTCTGTGGCACTGAGCTGAATGCAACATACTGAAAACTTTGCAGCATCTGTCTTAAATCATCAGTCTGTCGTGCACCAACCAATAAAGCAAAAATGTCATAAAAGTACGTTTTCTTTTTAAAGAAGTCCAGGGACAACAAAGTTGATCCAATCTGATGTCAGGCTCATGAATTTGTCACAACAGTGCCGTCCTGCTGACAGTGCACATTTTATATATCATACAGTATTATATATGTATTGAGGCCCTGAGTCCTGCTTTCAGGCTCTGTAAAGCTGTATGTGTTTGTGTGCACACACATAAGTGCATTTGATTAACTCTTTTTGTTTCTATACACTTTTGCAGGGATGTATCTAATATTGTATCCTCTGTATTTTTGCCAGGAATTTGGGAGTTTTTCAGACATGAAGGGACATACTTCAATTGAACATACACATGGTGGGCGTTTTACAGGCTTATTCCTGTATTTGTAGACAAAATACAGTATGTTTAATTTTGATAAGCTTTAGGCCATCCAAAAATAAATTATAATAATGAATTTAGTATCTCTGCACCAGACTTTTATTTCTGGCACTGTGGATAAGGCTTTGAAACAGCTTTTCAACCTTCATGTAATAAAATAAAAATAAAATGTAATTTAAAAAAAAAAACATCTGTAGAAGTTAGGATTTAACAGTTAATTGAATAAATAAAATGGGAATAATCTGAATAATTACAGGCCAATTTTCATTTTAGTAGTGGTCGCACTGAATCAATGTTTTCAGTCTGGTTATTACCATTTCACCATCAGCAGCATTATAATCGATAATTCTGCTTTCTTCTATAATGTGTTTTCACATGCACCAACTAACAGGCACTCTCTCACACTCCCACACACAAATACACACACAGTGTTTATTTTGATTATTGAATCCTGTCTTTGACGTGACCTTGCCTATTCTCTAATCTCTAATGGGATTATTGTCATTTATTTCCTGTGACACACACAGGCTGAATGATCTTCATTCATGTTAGACTATCCTCTACAAATGAACTGATTAAGGTTGATAATAAATAATTATTATTCAATATTGCCACTGATTTCATTAAGTCTGTTAACTGTGGACACCATGAAATATAACTCACTTGATAAATATATTCAGCTATTAGCATGGCGTGTCCTTGGTGTGCACCCAGGGGCCCATCTTACCAGTGGGTCCTGACATGTAAAAAAGTAATGCTAATAATTTGTAAAATCCCATTTACTGGTGTGGGAACAAACCTGTGGGCTTAAAACACTCATCCTTACTATGTTTTTACTGATGTAAAATGTACGTTAAAGGGTGGCAGAAATATATATATATATATATATATATATATATATATATATATATATATATATATATGTATATATATATATATGCTGATTTAATTGCAGACAATCACACATATCAATATTTGCTTGGAAAAGCCCCCAAATTAAGATATTTTAACCAAAAAAGGACATTTTTGTGGCATAAGTAAAGCATTGAATAGAAATATCTAAAGGTGGCATTAGAAATTAATAAATTGTTTTATTTCCAAATCTTTTTCCATTTGTCTTTTTTCATTGAACATAAGCCTATTGCTTAGACTAAAATGTGGCCATAACAGATCATTATGCGTTAATTGATGATATTTAAAGCATTCTTTTTCAAATTAATGATCTAAGTTAATGCGTTAATTTATGTGTAATTATGTGTTAATTTATGTGTAATTATAATATACAGTTTCAACCTCCTGCATGCCCCACTAGCTTTCTGAAATAAGTTTCAAAGTGATCAGTAATTATGTCAATGCAAGCGTTCTTTAAGGGTTTATATTGGCTCCTATAGTTAGTTGGATTGCTAGCTGCCTTCGCATCTGCTTCATCCACCGAAGTGCCTGGTGCATCTCAGTGACCTACACTTTCACTGGATCTTGTTATGGTTAACAATTAAGAGCTAATAAAAAACGTATCGTTAATGTTTTTTCTCCCCCTCCGCAACTAGGTTGCTACCTATACTGTGAACAAATGGACTGCATTTAGAAGAAATGATTATGGCTTAACAATTTTGAGCTAATTTGCTGAAAACAGCAAAACAGCAAAAACATCCTGTTCTTTCAGCGAGGTCGACGTGAGAAACGTCATCAGACAGGCTAAGCCAATCAGAGGCAAAGTCATGCCTTCACCATAGTAGGAGCTCCTGTTGGGGAGCATCATATCTTGCTGCATTCATTTGCACTCGGACATTGGAGTTTTACTCTTGTAAATTTCTGACCAACCACAACTTTTCATATCTATATTTTTGAATTAGATTGTTCAAAACTGGGGGGCAGCTGTGGTGGCAGCATGCCGCCCCGGTAGATCCGCCCATGATAAGAAATATGATGAAGTGCAATGGTGACATAAGATATGATGATTTTACACTGAAGCAACAGTAAATGGTAAACATCTGTTTAAAGTGGAAGTAAAGGGTCAACACTGCGTATCCTACTTTGCCAAAGGGCGAACACAGGGTGTGATTCCTGGGCAGACACTCTCTATATTGAACATTGTGAAGCATGTTAAGTTAAAATAAAAATGAACAATTTTCACAATACATTAATATGAGATGGGTGTTGTACCAAAGCAAAGAAAAAAAAGGCAGAATACACCAAGGACAGAACAGGGCAGAGATTTTAAGAGAGAAGGCCAGACTGAAAGGGATGACAATAATATAGAAAAGGGAAGATTAAAT
Source organism: Siniperca chuatsi (assembly GCF_020085105.1). Lineage (NCBI taxonomy): Eukaryota > Metazoa > Chordata > Actinopteri > Centrarchiformes > Sinipercidae > Siniperca > Siniperca chuatsi. Next base: position 17,700,757 of record NC_058059.1, read on the forward strand.
TACTTAAAAAATCATCGGGAGAAACAAGAAATGAGTAATAGAATTGAAGGGGCAACTTCTGAAGTGGCCCTCCAATGTACAATGGTGTTCTTTGACCCTCTAACAGTTTCAAAATCAAACAATAAAAATGTCCATTGAGGTACAGCAAGAACAAACAGAGACTGATGGCAATAAAACAACACAATAAAATACATTTTATATTATGTTTCTGTGACATTGACTGTGGATTTTGCATTGCAGTGCTGCCTGAGCTTTTGAAGATGTTTTACGGAAGTTGGCCTTGCCCTCATTGACTGGGACAGTCTACTGACTAGTTATCTTCATGTGGATCTGGCAGCTGATGTTGTCAGAAACTTTAAGCAAAGCCGGTTGACAGCAATGGCATCTGGGGTATCATGTAGCTATCGGCATGATGGGACTCTTTTTAAGTTCCAATAGCGTGTGTTCAGGTATCCCTAACAAAATAGTCTATGACTGCCTTGTGGTCACTTTAGTAGTACTGTCAAGTCTGGACTTCTCTGCCCAGTCCGAGGTTGACAGAGGTAAGCACACATTGGTGTCCCAACTGAAAAGTTATACAGCTGCACATTGCCAGATTCACAAAAGATATATTTACTACACTGCCAATCGAATAAACATTAGAATTAGATATTGGGCATGACCAATAACAAACGTTTTATTTTTTTATTGTGAATCACAAAAGTATAATTCACAATAAAATTACTACTCCCAACTTTCATCCTTATATCCCCAATTTCTGTACCATAACTGAATATATGTCAAATGATGGGCCCAGTTTTATTCTAAAGCATGAATACATATGCAAACAAAAATGGCAGGCAGAGGTAGTCCAATTACTGAAACTACTTGCAGATGACGAGCAGCTGGGTAAGGCAGGTGATGGGATCCTTCTTCAACCTGAAGGCTGGGCTGAATCGGTGGCTTTGTTTCTTCCACAAATTAGCCTTCTCACACAGACTTATGGTGGATTTGGACACCCCTCTTCAACTTGTAACATCAAACATTTCCAAGTTTATCACTAGAAAGTTGCCCTCAAAAGGCTGAAAAAGTGCAAATTACAAAAAAATTCTATATTTTTGTGCATTATATACAGTATACACATATCATGATATATTTACACAAAAGTATCAGATTAGTAATGAATGCACTTATTTAACTTCAATTTCCCTGCTAACAAGAATTATATGCATGTTGATTTTATGCCTACATGCCTTCAATTATTTAGATCTTTAGAAGCTTTATTGATCTTGTTCAAGTAATATATTTACCAGATATTAATTATTATCACCTTTCTGCAAATACCTGGTAAATACCACATTAATATTTCCTAACTTTACAAGTTGATGCCTGAATGGTTCATTGAACTATTGACAGGCGCAGGGTACAGTAGAGAGTGGGATCCTGAGGGATGCACAGTTTCCGTCCTCCAAACAAGACTGCATTTAACAGCTACATTTTTGAAACAAGACAGACCTTGGTGGCCAGTTATAACATACTCTGTCTAAGAATACAGATTTTGAAAAATCCAGACCTTGAATTTGGACAGAGTAAGAGATTAGTTAGATGACCTTGAGGCAGGAAAGATGGAGCACCTGTCGCCATGACACATTGTTCACATAGGTGACCTCATTTGGGATTGAAGCACTAACACTGCAGGATTATGGCCAATCTCTACCCATTGACAAATGCTAGTAATTAATTTGATAATCCTACACTATTTTTTGCACTATTGATTTCTGACACATATGGTCTCCAGTATTCCAAGTAGTCGTGGCATACAGAAAACAATTATCTCTCAGGGAATCCAAAAGATCCTGGATTGCTTTATCATCAAATAGCTCTCGGCGTTTTTTTTTTTTTACTGCAGAGCCCTCACATTTATGAATTACATTGTAATTCAGACTGAACCTTTAGTAAATTGAAAGCTAATCTTGGAGCGGTGCAGTAACACACTGATGGTGTGTGTACCAAGGTTGTGCTGTTGTGATGTGTTGAGACATTGCAGTGCAATCTACTTAAGTATGTAATCTGTGTGTGGATTATTTAAATGTGTGCATGTGTGTGTGTGTGTGTGTGTGTGTGTGTGCATCTGTGTATATGCATGCATATTTCTGTGTGTTATTTACCAGTCTGGAACAGCTGCTTAAAATGATTGACAAATGACAAATAATTGACAATCCTGAGACAAGGCGAGAGTGGAGAGACGGTGTTGAGAGGTGCAGTAAAAACTGGAGTGTGGAGAGGAATAAAAACGGCATGGAAGGAATTAGATGTATGGGTCAGAGAAGGTAAAGAGAGCTCGGAAAAATTATGTAATCCATTGAGGAAGATGAGTGTAACCTGGCAGGTGTACAGGAACAAGCAGATGTCCATGATCTACCAGAGTGTTTCAAGTCTGAAGTCTCACCTGTCTGCTGCTCTGAAACCCAAATTTCTTCTGGCCAACTGATGTTTATATCACCCTAAAGGCAGGAGGAAGTAATGGGGGAAGAGAGATGGAGAGCTGAAGGGAGGGAGGGGTGAAAAGAGCAGATTCAGAGAGGAGGTGAAAGGGCAAAAGGAAGTGGGAAGAAGAGGGAAGATGGAAGGTTATGGTGTAGGGGGAGGCAAGGCATAAAGAGGAAAACAGGAGAGCGGGCAGTGGAGAGAAAAGCAGGATTGGAGAAAGGAAGGAGGGTAGATTGGAAGAAGGGGGGAGAGTAAGAAAAGGAAAATAAGTTGGGGCAAAAGGGGGAAACGGATGTCAGAAGAAAGGGAAGAAGTGGGGGACTGATCCCAGAGGAAATAAAAGCCAGGAGAAAATCCTCATCTCCCATTTACTACTGATGCCATTTCTCTCCCATCTCTCTCTCTCTCACTCTCTCTCTCTCTCTTACACACACACACACACACACACACACACACACACACACACACACACACACATTCAGATAATAAACACATGAACCAGACTGTAGATAATTGGCTCATGGGAGAAAGAGAACCTCAGCGCTGGATTGACAGGTGGACCAGTGTGCAGAGCAGCAGAATGAGGAATGATTCAGATAGCAGAGCACAAGCACATTTACACAGCCACAAACACACTCCCACAAATATATAAAAACCCATCATATATATACAAACTCATACACAGTGACACAAACCACTAACTGATGCATAACTGTAGGCTGCATTAAATGCTTAAATACACTTTAAGCATAGTGAACAGCTATCTATCTCCCGGGGTGGATGGGTTGGTGTGCAGGCTGGGACAGTAAGATAAAATGATTAGCTACACACACACACACACACAAAAACACAGCTAAATGAATGTTGACATGCAAGCGAGCAACCTTTCAGCATGAATGGGTGTACACACTTGGCAATGCAAAATACACGCATGCACAGAAATGCACATTAATGTCTGAGCATCAAATGACTAAACACCAATCAGTATGTCAGTGTGAAAACACACTACTCATCAAAGTCTCATTTAAAAGGCTCTGTGAGCGTGAATCCCATGCAGCGGTTTGTTAAATATCTTATTCATTTAGAGTCAGACTGCCAAATTATGAATTCACCAGGGATTGTAGATAAAAGTCATATGGAGTCACAAGTAACTTGTTTATTGGACAGTTCTGATGATCAGTAATCATGCCTTATTAAGGATTCTGGAGTGCATTTTTGCCACAGTTTTAATATTTTGGAGCTGTTTCAACTCATCTTGTCTAAAGTGTTGATGCTGGCTGGGGTTTAAAGGTGATTAACTGCTTTCATAGTGTCAACATCTGTCTTCCTCTACTTACTCCTTGAGGTCGTTTTGTGTAGTTGGATCAGATTCCATTCTAACTCCTAACAAACCAGACTGAAGTTTTGTAGGTCGCTTTCACGCCTGTAGTTTTTATCTTCTCTTGTGTCACAAATAGCTCACAAAGAAAAAATTGATTAAGAGCATTATTAGTCGGGAGTGCGACTAGACTTCATAAATAAGTACAGACAGGAGGAACAAGACAAGAAAGTGGCGTCTTCTGTGACATTACTTACTCACTCACTTTTTTAATAAGGAACTGCCAAAATACACAGAGTAGCACACAAGCACAACAACGCACCTCTTTTTTTAACTCCTTTTGACTTTCTGATTGATCAGGGAAAATCCCTGCACTTACGTGGTGACCGGAGTACACGTTACCATGGTTACCAAATGATCTTAGCTTTTGAATTCATGCTGAAATCACATACTATTGTCATAAAATCCTGTGGCTCGTCCGTTTTGCCTTCACACCACAAATGAACCGCACCAGTTTGCTTGAATGCGGACCAAGACCCTCCTTTTCAGGCGGTCTCGGCCCGGTTGTTTGGTCTGCATCTGAGTCCAAGTGACAGCTTTCACACCAAGAAAACAATCAATTCAAAGTTAAATTCCCAACATATAATTAAAAACCCACTCACTTTACAACTCAGTTTATCTGTCTTTGCAATGTTGGTTCTAGGAGCTTCATGCCAAACTTTTCACATAGACCAATAGTCTGTCTGGTTCCTCTACTGATGTGACTTCATTTTGCAGACCATGGTTCTGCATGGCTCATGCAAAATACCTAGTTACAACCATTCAATATGAAAGACTCCATAAATGCTTGAGTGTGGGAGTGGTTTCCTATAGCTGATTCACATTATGTTCTCATTTAAAGCACTTCAACGTTGTTTTCATATTGCAACATTTTCACTGGCGTTCTTTGGTCCCACCGCAGTTCAAATAGCATTATTCTCAGTTGGTCAAACAAACTGATCAAAAGGAGGAAGCAGTAAAGAGTTCAGAACCTGTTCAGTGTCGATGTGAACACATCTTAAGGGTCATCAGGGAGATTTATTGTGACAGCCCATCAGACTAAAACTGACATTATTATGTAATAAAAAAAATAAAATTGAGAGAACTTGATGGGGTTGGCAATGGGGGGTGGAGGGGAAGGAAAGGGATGAAACATCTCTCATCACAAACAACTTCAAAAAGTCACTGAAGCACAGAGAAAGAGAGTCACAAAGAATGAGAGAGAGGAAAATCATCAGAGACAGAATGAAACTGACAGAGACGCAAACAGAGAAACAGAAAGAGAGAGTGAAACAAAACAGGAGAGAGATGCAGAAGAACTTTGAGACAGAAGTTTGGGAAAAGTAGGAGTGAAATAAACAGAGAATGATAGAGAAATAAAGAGAGACAGATGAGTTGTTAAGTACTGGTAGCCGACTTAATGTCTGAAGGGATGTGTTGTAGATAGTAGTAATAGTAATGTAATAGATAGTAATAGTTGTGGTCTTGTGTAATGTAAGTGTAATATGTCTAACTGTAATTTAATATGCCAGATGCTTCATCTTTGCAGCATGGCCCATTTTAACATTCTGACAAAGGACAGCAGATGAAAATGAGTCTAACTCGGGCACATTTACATTTTTATTAATGTTGAATAATTTTCACTGTTCTTAATAAATAAATAAATACAAATAGAAAATAACAATTAATAAAGAGAAGGAGAAACTATAGAACGAGCGTGTGTTGTGCTCTTCACTGCTCATTGTCAAAATCTTCCACTTCACCAGAATTCCTGACCTAAACTTAATCATGTCCTTAGTCATTCTGTCCTGAACAGACACAGATTATTTGAACGTCACTCTTGCATGCACTGCGCTGCCTGCCACATAACAGGAGAAGCACGGCTGTCACTGCGAAACATGATCCAATAGCCTGGAGACAGATGGAAACACACCTGAGCCCCTGCACACTGCTTGTTGGTACAGGGAAATGTCACATTTCAAAAATGCTCATGTATGTCCTAAAATTTTAAATAGTCCAATTTATGGTTTTTCAAGTGGTTCATTTATATACCCATCATTTCAATTGGCATGAGACATGATAGTGATTAGCATATTGCTGTTGGCAATGCTGCACAAGACGCATGCTAAAATATACCAGACATGGGCTACTAGCCAGTGTTTGGGTTTCATATCCTATCAAAATAAAATGAAAACATTTATTAGACTAATTTTGTTTGGATGTAATACCACAGGCTGCCTTTTATTGCGAGACATGTTTTGAATTTCAGCCTTCTTTAATTGAAAGGGATTGAGACACAAATTTAAAATATGCCACAGAAAATAATGGTGGAAGTGTCGCAGCCTGGTGTAATGTAGATAAGGATCATCCATTTATGTGGCACTCTGCCTGATCCAACCGTGTCTGCCCCATTTTGAGAAATGAGGGTTGACCACATGTCCTTGGTGTAAGAGTAACATAAACATATGGGGAAAATAGTCAAATGGAAAGACGGATACTTTAAATAAAAATCATTTAATTACCATGAGTGTGAAAGTTCACTCTTGAAATTGAAAACAGTACTTTGACAAAAAAGGAATATGTATATAAACAGATGGAGTTAACTCAGTTGTCATGGAGATAGCTCTAGGTCTAGTGATGTGAACTGAGCTACTGTATTTCCATGACAATTAAGCAAACTGTATCAACTGATGAAGACTGAAATGTTGTTGAAAGCTCATGAAAAAACTAGTAAGTGGACCTTGAGTCAGGATTTCTTGTCAAGCATATAATCAAACCTTCAGGGGCGAATTCACAAAGAAAGAATTGTGGCCACTGATAGCACCATGAATTGCGTATCATTTGCACCCGCTATCTGCCCCATCTCAAGGTCCGATTCCCAAAAGATATTGCGCTAATGATATTACAGTTCAAACACACCGATAAAGTTTTGCAGCTGAGTGCAATTTGCCATTGTTTTGCGTCTGTTAAATGTTCATTTGCAACTCTCTGTAGTGGCCCCAGTAATATTTATTGGTTTGGTGTGCTGAAGTAGCAAATCACATGACACGGTTAAACAACGTTTGAGTCACAACATTTTACAAATGCAGTTGCAAGAACAAAACTTTCCACTCATGTGGACAAAGATGTTTGATATGAAAGAGAACTTATTCTAATTATAATTATAGCTTTTCTAATTATCTAATAACTCCCCCTGCACTATCATTTGTTTCTACGTGATGTCTCTCGTTTTTCTATGACTCACTTTGCATGGAGTGATTGTTATTTGGGGTGCTTCAACTGTGTGCTCTCCCTCATGCCTCTGGGCACATAGAGAGCTGTTTTCTCTCCTACTCTGCTCTCTGCAGTGCGTAACCACCGTCTCCGCTTCTCACAGCAGCAAGTTTTATGTTTTACAGTTTCATTCCCTCATGAATATCAGCTATTGTACTGTGTCTTTGCCACTTGTGTGCACATGATGTACTGTGATGTGCTATTACTTCACCTGGCTATAATCCCTGCTGCCATGATCACTGGAAAGTCCGCAAATAGCACTGGAGCACCGAGACGCTATTTGTTTGACAGCTCAGTTAGGGGTGCAGTTCACCCTTTGCGGGTGCTTTGAGAGTTACACGGTTTCTTTTTGTCTTATTTATGCAGGTTTAGCGGCTGCAAAAGCCGTGCAATCCTTCAAAATCCTCCAAAACCAAAAACTAATGCAACGCCCCACAGTTGTATGCCTCCGCCAACCAATCAAGTCACAGTTTACATCCATGTCCAGACTCATATAATATATGTAGTGATTACTTGGAAGGAATTGAATACAAGGTATAAAGTGTATTTTTTGGCTAAATGGAAGTTCTCACTATATTGATGATACATATGTATGATTCCTGTGAATATACATTGTGAAACTCACTCATTCTCGCACTCACAGGATCACGATTAGCTAAGCGTGCTCCAATACATTGTTTGCAGTCACGTGATTCCGATGGCACTCAAAATTCAGAATGAGGCAGGAAGCTGTCGCCACGGAGACGTAACAAGGAGCAAAGAGATAACATAATAATGATAAAATTGAAAAAAGTAGACAGAGAGAAAGAAGGGGGTGGCAGATGAAGACAGAGAGAGGGACAGAATGGTGTTGCTGTCTCAGAGAACAGGGGGATTACAGAGAGAGGTAGAATCACAACGCCAGCAAAAATAAACAGCTGGACACCAGGCAGCAGAAAAGTGGAAAAGATGTCCGCCTGTTCAAATGTTCAAACCCTTACGCCACACACTACACACACGTATCTGAGATGCTCTCATTGATGAACACAGAGAAACATATATAAAGGCATAATCAAGCTTACTAGAACACACACATCAATACACATCATGAACACTCATAAACCAATAAGCAGTCACACAATACACACGGAAACATACACACTAAGGCATACTAAACTCACAAAACAGCATGGACAATAAACTGGACAAACACACAAACACGTGCACACACACATTTTTTTGAAAGGCATAACGAACTCTCATTAACTACTGTAGCTCTCACACCCACACATACATGCATCTGTTTCATATTCCACTGTGGTGGAGTTAATCCTCACCACAGGAGGTGTCATCACCTCAGTGAGACACTTGTGCTGCGTTTTCAGTGTTCTGAAATGTGAAACTCAGCTGACATTTTTTCATGTTGAGACACTCAAAAAGTGTTGAGACAGGAGCGGAGCACTGTTTAAATATTAATGTGTCAACATAAATATGATTAGTAGGAGTCACTAAAAACTCTGCGCATGCATACGAGTATTTGTATTCAAGGAGTGTGGGTGTGTGTGGGTGTGTATGTGTGTGTACAAGGAGCTTGAGCCTTTTCAGCTCTTTCTATCTACCTCTCTCTGCATCTGTTTCCCTCTGTTACACTCTCTCTCTGTAAATATTCATTACAGCTCTTTGTAACACTTAGTTCAGCTCTCCTTCCCTCGCTGTCTGCCCCCAGAACACTGCTGCATGTGTGGTACATGCTGATGAAGTCAACTTTGTTTCAGGAAAGCTTTGATTTGCAGTTTGGGATACTGTTGAAATATTTCTTTAATCCACAGAGTTTGACAATAATAGTGGAAGTCAAGCTTGGTTATACAGTAATCTTTCTTTCTTTCTTCTCTGTGTTCCTTTGAGTGTGAGGCATTTGAACACATGCAGTCCCTCGGTGTGTGATTATTCCAAAGGTTCTTCTGAGTCACTGATCAAACTCAAATTTAAGCATGTTTACTTCAGGGTTTGTTAGTTGTCACAGGGATAACATCTCAGTCTCTGTTACCCTCTGCTAACCTGCCCTCCTGATTTCTTTTCTTCCCTTGCTGGAGAGAGGTTGCCCTTACATGATGTGTTTGAACTCTAACTGGGACATAGGCACATGATTTCTTGTGTAGGCATGTGATTGGATTTTTGAACACAATACTGTATAACGTGTAGGCTAAGGCAATTTTTTGTGGTATTCATTTGTCATATAAATAATTGAGTGTTTTATTATTAAAAATAGTTGAAAATTGCATTTTAGAAATAAATTTAATATAAATTGGAATTGCATTGCATTGCCTATGTTTCTTCAACAGTTCAGGGGTCAGCTTGTTTGCTGTCTTACAAAGAGTTTGACTGAGAGTTGATATTAATTTCATTTCACGTGTTCAGTGTTGACAGACTGCTCTGGGACCTGTTAGCATGGTGCTGGGCTGGTGGTGTGGGGAGGTAGTTAGCCTCTACCAAAGGAGGAGAAATGCACACTTTGGGTAATTTCAAGGTTCTCCTATATACATGTTGTGTCTTCTTAGCTTGCTTGCTAATGTTAGCTACTGCGAAGTCTACATTCAGGAATCTTGTGGGTGTTAACCTTTGTGTAGTCTTAACATTCTGTATACTCCCCATGTCCTACGGGTCAAAAATGACCCGCCTTCACTAAACCCCTAAAATAAAGCAGCTCACCCCAAACCTATTTTGCATGAAGAAATAACCTCATCATCACAAAGTTATCTGGGAATATCTGGGTTTTCCCTCTTCACAGTGCAGAAAGACTGCATTTAATCAGTGCACACCACTCGTTTTTACTACAACACATGATGCATCGTGCTCTGAGTTGTAGTCTTCCCCATCTTCTTCTTCAGATACCTCCTCCTCTTCTAAATCATTGTTCTCTAGTTCCTCCTGGAAATCTGAAAAAATATAGCTCCACGACCTGTTGGGCACTGAAGCGTGCACTCATGGCTTCAGCAAAGAGAGAACCGGGGGTGCTGTCATCTGATGCAGCTTTGTAACAGATGACCCCGCCTCTGACTGCATTCCCCATTAGTAAACAATGTTTTCAAGAAATGTTTATTTTGTCTGAAATTTTGAAAAGTTTTAGTTTTGTCTGAGTTATATCAGCACCACACATATTCTCAATTTATCATTGTGCGTGCGTGTCTTTTGTGTTTTGTAGTGTGTATATGATTTTACAACTGTTGGATCAAAAATGACCCTAAGACAATCTTTGTACCACGGTGGTGTACAGCTTTCATGGAAACATAACCAAATGCAGTGTTTCACTTTTTCGAATGTTCACTCTAAGAAAAGTCATCAAATTTCAAATTGAAAAAAGTTCATTTAGGGGGTTTTCACTGCTGTTAAACAGAGTGGCGGGTCATTTTTGATCACAGGTGTGTGAACCCCGCTGCTTCACTGTGGGGGACGGAACTTCTGGAGCGCTGCTTCCAATTAACATGGCTAATGTTAAGCTAGCTGTTGTTTAAGTACCTCCAAACTGTAGGCTGACTGCTTGCTAAACCACAATGTTTCATATTCATATATATGGGGCTATGCAGTTAAGGTGAAAATTGGTTTAAACTGATATTCTCCCTTCAGTGAAAATCAGTAAAAACCAAAACTGATGAACCTTAGGAAGTGCACACACAACACACATATGTAATGCAAGAGAGAGAGCTGAGTATAAAAGGCTATGCGACATGCTAATTGGTGTTGTAATATGTCAGGTTTGATTGATTAAATGCAGAACACACAGCTTGAGAATAATTGATTCCTATGAAAAAATGTGTAATGTCCTCAAGTTTTCTGCGTCACAGGACATGATGTCTCCTTGACCCGTAAGACCTGAGACTGACAGGAAGTGAGAGAGGCAGCAAAAAAGAGCAAGAAGGCATGAGATTAAAGAGGAGACACATTTTCTTTCCTAAATGAGATATCTACAATTTACAGAAAATGATAACCTCTCTTACTCTATGATTGATGGCATCACTTAAAACAAATTCTGAATTAAAATAAATGGCGTACCTTAATTTGCCAATATAATACTTTTACAGATTAAAGCCTCAATGTTTTTAGAAATAAATGATACAAAAAGCATAAGGGTCGTACTACACTCTACACTGCTACTCGCTACCATCTGTGTAAACACAGATTTAGTGGTAAGCAGTTTGGCTTCTGCAGCCATTACCAGCTGGTGACTGATGGACCTAGCATGGTGGTTAACGAGAATTGACTTCTCACCTCGAAATCGTTGCACTGAGGTGGCTGGATGTGTATGTTTTTGAGCTTGTAGCTGTGGATTTTTTGAGAAAGTGCTTGTAAATATGTGATTCTGTGTGTCTTCAAGTTGGAACACAGGGTCAGTCAGGTAGTGCAGCACCCCTGGAGAGAATACAGATTAACCTCATCACATTCTTTGAATGCTTTGGTGAGTGTTTCATCAAGTTACAAATGCGGGCGAGCACCTTTCAATCCCATAGAAATGTATTTGAAATTATGGTCCAAATGCCAATATTTCCAAAGATACTGTACCTATTATTGTAAGTCATGCTGAATTACAGGAAAATACATGCAAAAATGATGCACAATAGATCCACAATATTCCATTAGGTTTAGAAGAGCAGCCAAAAAAAGGCTTATTAGAGCAATGTCGTGGGACCTTTTAGATATTGCTGCCAAATAAATTGCAGCATCTGTTCCTAACAGTATCAAGTAGACCAAAGTCACATTTAAGCTTGGTAATTAAAGCAGAGCTCTAACAGGAACATCCTGTTAGATGCCATGGGCTGGAATTTCACAAAGCAAACCCTTGTGTTCTGTTCAGGTCAAACTGAGCTGTTTTAAAGTTTTGCTAAAGAGAAAGTGATTGGTTCAACTTGCATGCTGACAATTAACAAGGTGAACCAGCTGTAATGTTCACAACTTTTTCCCCCTTTCAAATTGAAAAGAAATTACAGCATTCATAAAAACACCAACATCCTCAGTAATTCTATTACACACTACTCCTTTGTTTGGATTAAAGCTCTGGTTTGGACCAGGCAAACTTGCTGAAACGTTGAAACTTGATGAAAAAAACAACTGTTAAGTGACATCACACAGACTACTATTCAATTAAATTCAATGTTATTTATATAGCGCCAAATCATAACAGAAGTTATCATTCTGGTTAGAAATTAATTATGACAGGATAAACCACTCTTTCTCTTGTGATTCCCTGCAAGAACCCTGCTATAATAACATGGCATTTTTCTCGTAAGCAAGTATCATTACTAATGATTGTTCTCAGACGTTTTGTTTCCCAAATAGTTCTTAAGGATCTTTTCAGGATATTTTAGTGTTTTGAGAAAAAGGTCTTCAAATCCTTTCTCTTTCCTCTTTCTTTCCTCTCCTCTTTTAAATCCCTACATATTCATTTGTTTAATCACTTCTCCTTGCCTTTCTTGCCTTCCTTTCTTCCTTCCTTTGTGGTGCTCCTGCTGACAGAGCTCAGCTTTCACATTCTTCAGAAGTCCATACGTGCTACTCTATGACTGGCCAACATAATCCCTTACATGTGAAACCCTCAAATTGTAATCCCACTAGGGCTCCCCTATCCAATGCATGCAAATGCACAATTTGCCTCTGTACATGTTATGTAATCAAAACTAAATTGTGTGTTTTGTGCCAGGCAAGCACAGTTACCCTGAGAAATTAACATAAATATATTCCAAATAGGATGGAAGCAGTGAATTGATTTCTTGAGGATAATTGGATGTCATGAATAATGACTTACCCTGGGCAAGTTCTTGAAGGACCTGATGGAAACCAGGCCAATGCTTGGTCTTCCCTGCATGGTTAATAGACTGGCTGGTTCTGACATCTAGTGGTGAATTTAGCAGTTGCATTGCGGTGTTTGATGTGTTTTAAAGGTGGTTAGACGATAGACATAATAATAGGTTGGATGGAGGACAATAGATAGATGGATAAATTAATCTTTGGATGGATGATGGGTGGATGCAGAGCTGTTATATTGGAAAAGAGAAAAAAACACTGTTGTTCTGTGTGGGTATTCTTTACTAACAATGATCTCACATAGTGAAATACCAGTAGACAGTGGTACCAACTGCTACTGCAATTAAAGTGCACTAGTAGCAGGATTAGGTTCATTTTAGGATTGAGCAGTTAGTGGTTCAGGGTATGGCTATATTCTTAGAGGGGTTACTATAATATGTATAACTATATAGAGTTATTTGTCATTTTTAGCTGTTGGCAGAAGCCTGTCTGGAAGTTAGAGCTTCAAACTAAAGAGATTAATCTGGAAATTCACTTTTCGTAGCCTGGGGTCAGCAGCACACCAATGCCCCTTCCTTCGCCCGCTGCAAAATTGGCAATGCACCCAAGTGGTAAGCCCACATGCAGCAGCCCCATATTGTCCCTTCGGGTTGAGCCCAACCGGGCCCCATGAGCATAGGCTGATCACCAGGCGTTCGCTAGTGGACTTCCCTCCCAGGCTTGGCTCTAGGAGGCCCCAGTCTCCCTATTCTGGGCAAGGTGATTTGTTCCAGAAGTCACAGATTTATAAGGGTTCTGGAATTACTCTTAACATCTGACCCCTTGCCTCAGACCAATTTATCTTGAGTGACCCTACCAGGAGCTGTTGCCCCCAGTAACACAGCATGGTTCAGGCATCTAAATCAATTGTGTCCTGGATGCCTCCCTGTGGATGTATTCCAGGCTCCTCCAACTGAGAGGAGACCATGGCGTAGACCCAGAACATGCTAGAGGGATAACATATCCCATCTGGCCTGGGAATGTCTCTGAAACCCCCAGGAAGAGCTGACTAGGGAGAAGGACGCATGGATTAACTTGCTTAGTCTGCTGCCTACCGCAACCTTGACCTGAGTAAGCGGCATAAATTGGATGGATTGATGGAACTTTGAACTCAAAGTACATCATTGTATTCAAAAAGAATTGTTCAGCAAAGAACCTTGATCCTTTATATGTTATGATTTGGTAACATGTCTATAATATTAGTTCTGAACAGACCCCCTTTTTATTCTGAGTCTGACTTGGACCCTGCAAGGAGGTTTCAGGAAAATCTCTTTTATATTCTAAAAGTTCCACTTTGAATTCTTTCCATAGGGTTCTAGCTAAATCTTGTTTTAGTTTTGCAGGGTTTCAGCATTCACACTGAGCTCTTTCAATGGCTCCTACATATTTTAACAGTTTTGTTGAGATTGTATTGTTTTATTATGAACCGTGAATAAAGAAAGTGGAGATAATTATTGAAGAATAACCAACTGGATCAGAGTGGCAATGTAGATCTTTTGGAAACTTCTGCCACTGTAAATGCAGGAACAGCTAAGAAGCAATTTTTCACATCATATTATCTGGGGACTTAACATAGTCTCCTGCAAATTAGTTAGATACATTGAAGTCTCCTTATCAGTAAAAAGTTCCCTGAGCTTCTGATATGTAAAACAGTATAAAGAAATGAATAGTACTTAAAAGAATGCGGCCATTATAGTGACAGCAAGGCAGGCTAAAGAAATCCAGTTTCCACTGATGCATAATTGGTATATTAGTGTCATAATACTTTGCCATGAACTGAATTTATTTAGCATACCTTTTTAAGCTTGGCAGCAGGGCCACTTAAAATACATCAATGTAACTCACCAGAGAAGGCAGCAGTGTAATTAAAGCTAAATGCTTAGAGGGATACTTCAAGAAAAATGATAGAGTGTGCTCTTTAGAGGGGATGACTTGAATCAAAAGTAAAAAAAGTCACAAAGGAATTAAAAGACTGGATACTTCATATGGGGACAATACAGTCCAAATATTTATACCACAATCATGGAGGTGACAGGATACAAACTTCATCTGACAGCTGTTGGTAATGTGCTATAAGGTTCTATAGCCCAAGCACACACTATGATCTGATTATATGATTTGTTACAGTTTAAAAAAAAAAAAAAAAGAGAACATGTCAAAGGCAAGTCAGTGCCAAAAAGATATGGATGAGGATATCATATATAAGGAACAAGACTTTAGTTATTTAAGTTATATCACAGTGTCACATGCATTGTATTTGTTAGATCTTCTTATATGTGTTGATGCACTTGGGCAAACTACAGTTAAAGCTTGGCTGTCAATAATTTTTGTCAAGTTAGTCTTACATTTGGTAAATGTAATCTACAGTACTGAACATGCAAAACTTACTAGAGTCAAAGCAGAATCATGAATGCAATGCAACAAAAAATACATGAAAAGTATGATTTCATATATCAAAGCATGGTGGCCTCCACCAATTTTACTTGGAGTGATGACTGATTAATGATCAAAAGAATTTACCTTTTTGGTCTTTGGTCAAAATGGAAGCTGCTATTACAACATTTCACACAGGTATGAGCCCTCTAAACCCAAGAGCTGAGCCCAGAAAAGAGTCCCCTATGTCAGTTGGTGCTGAGACTAACTGCCCCCCTCAGACACACTCTGACCAGTCTCACAGCACTGCTTTCCAAACACCAATCAGAGTAACCCAAATTATAACACAATGTAAAGAAACATATTTGGAACACTGGAAAAAAAGAAACTAAAAGCCAAAGTAGATCAGAAAGTTATGTGGCCCTAAAAAGAGATTATGAATTGGCAGATTATCTCTCTACTACCGAGATAGAAAGCAGAGACATATCCTAACCAAGTGCAGTAATCTCAGATTTTAAAGAGCTAAATGAGCTCTCAAAATTAAAAATACTCCTAGAAGGAGACAGGGCAGATCTTGCTGCCCAGTATGTATCAACCTGCCACAACCTGAGGGACAGTGAATGACCTACACACACACACACATTTTGTATTAGTATTCTTTTAAATGCAAGTCTACATTTTTTTTTTCAATTTTATTTTAAGTAATTTTTTACTTATCTGCATTAGTTATCTGCGGCCCTATACGCTCCCTACGCAAGTTGCGTAGCACCCCGCAAAGTACGCAAGGGGCCCGTCTCCCCCCTCGTGTCAAAACTTCAAAGACTATCCTTCTGGTCACAGCATGTGAGTGAATGACGGGAATTCAGCAACCAGGTAAACTTGTATTCTCTCCTTTTACACAGTCTATCGTTCTCTCATCTCCAAGTTTGATGTCAGCAAATAACAGTAACGTTAAGTTGATGTGCTAGCTTGCAGTGCATCTCTCTCTGGTCTGTCTGTTTTGCTAATCTCAGGTGGGCAGCATCTCTTGGTCTGTCTGTGTCTTGCTGCTTGCCAGCCACTTCCCGGGCGGTGTTCTGTCTGTGGCTTTGTGTCTGACAAAAGTGAGAGTGAAGTACAACTATTTATTATGTTTGATAAACGCCAACAGGTAACGATGTTTATAAACTGCATCTCGGAAAAGATAACCGCCTCGCGGTTGAACACGCGTTCAAATGCGCGTGCACGAAATGAAACTCGCGCTTTCCAGTAGCAACCTCTGTGGAGACCAGTGATGACACTCTAGGCGCACATGATTTTAAAACAAGACAATGATTATCTAGTCTCTAAGTCAAGGTACAACTCTGGACTAGAGCAAGATGGATTGATATTCACTATTGATTAAATATTGAATTTAAAATGTTGATTAGCTGCATACTGGGCAATAAGGATACACATCTCTCAGTAAATAACAACCATCAAGCATTCAGCCAAGCCATAGTATAAATAGTATTTATATTTGAAAATGATATCTGGTTGAGCCATACAGCTGTACGTTTTATTTTACTATTTTGAGACATAAAGCTGTAGCCATAGCCTATAGGCTTATGTTTACATTGTATAGTCAGAGATATTCTGCTTAAACAATGTTTTGATATTTTTGATATGATACAGATACACAGGAGAGTGCACTTACAGAAAGGTTTTATTGTCATCAGCTGTAGCTTTGCATATGGCACTGCCAACAGTAGGCTATCTAGAATGACTTTGATAAGTGTTTTAGTGTTCAGAGCAGAGGGTTGTCTCCCCTTGTTATATTTTATTTACAATCTGTCAAATGATATCAATCAGACTTTGTTGTCTGTGCGCACACACATGTGCATCCATGGCAACCCGAAACCACAGAGCCCCCCCCCACATAAATAAATCCCAATTCAACCCCTGCTTATCTGTATATACTGTAATGGCAAGAACCAACGGACTCTCAGATATAATAACATACAGATGCTATACATAAGTGTTTGATGTCAATACTTGATCTGTGTATGATTGTTTGGACTGCGTGATGAAAACAGTACATAATGATGAGATGGAACTACAAAACATCCTAGTGACTGTTATGTCCAGACTTCAGGGACACTCTTCCCCTCGGGCTGAGGAGCCTGACCCTGAAGACTGATGCTCCTTTCCCTCTGTACTCATTCAGAGCAGATTATACTGATGTATGTTTTGCTGCTGTGAGTCCGTCTGCAGACGCTTGAAGTAAACCTACAGAGAGTCAAGTGATTGCCTTGAGTGTTTCTTTATTCCGCAGAAATTGCCACTACAATACATATTTCTAACAGCAAAATCCCAATTATTCTGTTTAAGTACATTTTGTTGTTGTTGTTGTTTATTTCACACTTGCTTTGGCAATGTAAATGTCTTTTTCCCATGCCAGTAAAGCCCCTTTTAATTAAATTTAATAGAATATAAGAATTCAAACCGCATAATTTCCAATGTCGAATAAATTCACATAGATTTGTCTCTGTGACACTCAGTGTCACTGAGACAATAGTATATACCAATACAAGGTACTGGGGTTACAATATAGCTCCTGTAGTGCAGGACATAAATCAGACAGTGGAGTCTACATCAAGATCTCCACTAAATAGCTGTGTTTTTTTATGGCAGAGGAATAAACCTAACACAGTAACATGTGGCTTCTTACCAGAAGGGGGAGCTAGTTGCATGCGCTTTAATGAGCTGTGTCCCCTCAGGAACTTCTTCTGCTAGCTCAAGCGGAGGCCCAATAATTGTACGACAAATAATATAAAGATGTATGTTTAAACATTCTGCTTCAGTAATGACTAGTGGTCACACTCCACATAAAGCTACATTTGGCATCACTAGAGGTATGTGTAAGAGAGAAGACTTCCAAATAGGGTGCTGGTCTTTTTCTTTCCCAAACCCACCAACCTTCCTGCTCTCATATTACTCAATAATGGACTACTTCTCTCTACATTAAATCAATTACAATAAAATACGTATTTTAATTTGAATGAAAAAGGTTTGGTGTTAACTATTCCCATTGCCACCCACTCTATTTGGCCATATTAGCTCCATTTATACATGGACAGTCACTCAGTTAAGGGAAGGGTGTTTGTGTAATTGGAGAATGGGAATTTCTGTGTGTTTCATTTCTGAGAATATAAAGCTAAACTATGTTTAATGAATTTATTATATTATATTTTATTGTGTTATACTCCTAATTAATTTGACTTGTCTATCCTGCCTCATAATAATTAGCCTTTAATATAATAAAATAACTCCAGTGTAATGTACACTGAACTAAAATGAGACATATATGACACATATACCCAACACACTAGACAGACCATTTCATTGCCATGAATCTCACTGGACTGGGCTAATTAATGGATCTAATTAGTATTTTATGGTTAAAAGCAGGTTAGTGGCTGATCTTTTGAACAACTGGTATGGACAATGTTCAGCACTGTGTTAATGTTCTCAAGAGATCTATTCTTAAGATATATGGCATCTTATAGTGGTTATAAAATGATTTAATTATATTTAAATCTCATAAGAACTTTCTATGAATAAAACATATGGCCAAAGCTAAAGTCATTTTTATAATATTTGAAGGCATGAATCTCATTTTGAATTGGTGCTAACAGTGATTGCATCTTTGATTTAAACAAATGTTTTGCTCCGAGCTTAAAGGTCGTACAGTATACATCCATGATACACTTAAATGTTTTCACTTATCTTGTCTCATTAGACCTCTTTTCAGGACTGTATGGGTGTGTGGGTGTGTACAGAGTGTGTGGGTGTGCAGGGCAACAACAAGTAGAGTGGTGTGGCTAAGAAGGACTACCATAATGTTAACCAAATGTTATAATCACAGTGCATAAACCTGCATTTCTACAAACATACCACAACCCATTGACACTTCATTACAGATTAAAACACATTATGGTCTACAACAATGTCTGTGTTCTGTAATCTCAAACTGGCTTTACACATTTTTATTGCCAGTTTTAGCTATTAGCTGTGCAAGTTTTACAGCTGGCTGAAAAATATTTCAACAGTGGAATTACTAATTAACCAACACACCAAATAAAAGTCACGTGGACTCCCAAGACGCTTGAATCATTGTCTCAGATATTTTACTCTTTGGCTGTGCACTGATGATGTGTTTGTCTGTGTGTGAGAGCATGCCCATGTGTTTATGGTTTCAAGTGACGGTTAAAAGGCCCAGTGAAGAGCTCCATCTGGATGAATGACATCTGAGCCAGTATTCCCTTCTCTTCGTGTGTGTGTGTGTGTGTGTGTGTGTGTACGTGTGATTAAACGGGTCAAATAATACTCAGTTAATTGAGTGTTTTACACATATAGACATATTGCAAACTGAGAATTATAGGAATCTATACCTTTACACATACATCTGTCTCTCCCCTCTACAACACTGATAATCTCACCATCCATGTTGGAAGAAGAAAGAAAAAAGAAAACAGGGCATGAGCCTGGAGACATGGGGATATGGGACTGAGACATAGGTGAGCTCTGGAGACTGGGATGCATGATAAATGAAGAAAACCTGTTATAATATCTACCTATTAATATACCTTGGATATGATATGTTCTTACCTGTTCATCTGTCCAACAATCCTGAGGGGTTAGAAGATAATTATACCTTTACTGATGGACAATGTGATTGGGAGTGGGGGATTGCACAGTGGTTGAAAGAATGGGAAGAGAGGCACAGAAAGAGAAATCCAACCCTTTGGGTATCAGGACATTAATGACTACTGGGGTCACTCAGAGCCAGATACCACTCTAATATAATATATTCTACCTGGACATGAATGCACTAATCAGACCATGGTCTCATCATCAGTTGATGAGCCCGTCAGTCTGAACTCTTAATGGAGTTGACCCAGAAATGAAGAAATCTTTGTAGAATATCATTAAGAGTTTTTTTCACTGAAGTTGAGTTTTGTTTCAGCCTCGTAGTTCTCAGCTTCTTTGCTGGGATGTGACACGTATGTCCATTTTTTATGTGGTCATTGACCACTGACTGTAGTGAAACTGTTGTGCACAGGCTAAATTGGGCCGAAGCCCACCGGAGCAGAGCTCTGCCTCCTGACATCCAAGTCGCACCCTGTCGGACCCTGTCCGCCTCCTTCAGTGTCACAGCATCAACTGTCACACTATTGTCTTGAAACATCTGCTTTCAGACACTGTCTCACGCTGACCAAACAAATGTAGAATGTAGGTTCCTTTTCTTTGACTTTATTAAATTGCTGTGGCCATCACACAGCAGCAGGATCGATACATGTGTTTCCAAATTACACAAAGATATATTATACAAAGATATAAATGAAAATGTTCTCGCTTCTCCCTAATGGTATCTGGCCATTTAGATAGATTCAATTTGAGATATCTGTCTTAAACTGAGATACAATGAAGGTGTATGGAATTTAGTTTGTCGTACAGCATTAAAAAAAAAAACATTTAGAAAGTTCAATAGCAACATCTCTTTTCCAGAAACAGTGACCTTGTTACTCTGGGCAATCCACATCCACAGAAAACAATGTCTACAGTTTTCATTGGAACCACTTTCTACTGAAGAAGTAGTCCCTATGAAACTGTCCTGTGGTCTGTGGAAACCACGCCACCCATACCCAACCCAACAACCCCAGTGAACAAGCGCCGCCTCCTCCTCATACAGCCCAATTTAATTTAGGCTTACAACCTCACAGAGCCGCTACCATGGCTTTGAGACAGGGACACCTCATAATATGATGCAGTTCAATTAAAAGAACCACAAAACACAACTAAATTACTACAGGTTGGATTCACCACCTTTCTGACATAGTTTCAACAAAACTTGATAATAACTTTCACAAAAGTAGGCTTGCCAATGAAAAAAGGAAGATAAATAACCACTGAAACTCAGAGAAATGAAATAGTTTCATGTTGATCATCAGCTCCTTATTACCTATTTTACATATTTTAGGTTTTGTAGTTATCCCTGTCATCCCTGAAGCTGTAGACCTAACAGTACATTCTCACCTTGATCACATCATCTGATTTTCATTTAAATGCGAACTTCAGACATGGAGTAATTAAAAGTGAAAAAGTATGGCTATTCCCTTGGAAGCATGAATGAGCTCATGAAAGTTAATGACAATCTGCCTATTACATTATGAGATGTTGATATTTTGGCCTGAGGACCATGAATATCCTTAATGAGTTGCATGCACATCCTGCCAATCATTTTCAAGACACTTTGTCATGGACCAAAGTGTTGGTCAAAGGATAGATAAGACCCGATGGTGGCACTTGGTGAAATGTCAAGAGGTACACTCAGATCTTTAAAAATTATCTTCTGAGGATCATGAAAATACCAAATACACAAAATCCATGACAACCTGGTTTGTTGTCCGACAGAATGACCAACATCACCTTTGTTAGGCTGTAACACGAGCGACAAAAATGTAACAGTAATTATAGTATCAGTATTTGGGACTCTGATGATACGCAAAGCAGCTCATTGACTCCTTTTTTAAGACCAGTATTTACAAATGCACAATGTTTGGTGCTATTCAAGATATTTTGATCTGGAGACTTGCATTGGTCCTTATTAGAAGGTGTAACTCATCACCCTGACAACCACACCACAATGTGACATCATCTGTCATCGTTATCCAAGTCTTTGCTGTTGTCGGGGAAACCACTCCCAGGTCATCGTGGAATGATGGCATTGTGTACAGAGACAAAAGGCCCAAGATGAAGCATAACATCATTTATGTACACTCTTAATTTGTTGTTATGAAAAGTAACACAAAAAGTCTGTTAATTTGTCATTAATTTGAAAATAGGTGCAGAAAATGTAATATTTTGTATTGGTTAAAATGCTAAATATTTTAAGGTGGAAATATGTGAAAGGAATCTGTGACTGTTTAGTAACACAGCAACAGATGCCTTATATGTTCAGGTTTTAATATGTGCCATGTACACTGACAAGATGTTGCCATGTGTTTTGGTGTACAGAAGGCCAGAGAGGGCAGAGGTGAACACCTTTTTCATCATGCTCCCTAATAAAATATATTACACAATCCAAATATAACAAGCTTATTTTCTTTAGATTACAATATAATTAGTTTTTGAACAACAACATTTTATTTCATTATCTTGACATGACAAGCTTGTCTTGTTGATATAGAAATAATTGTATTAGAATAATAAGTATTTGGTGGATTAATTGCAAGAAAAGAAACAATAAATGAGAAGTAATTACATGGCCTCTTCAGCCTTCCATATATAGCATTATTATAAAAAAAAGCAAAAGCAAACAACCTCCACTTGCTACACTATGAATGTGCATCTGCTATGGAGAATACAAGCCAATTTAATGAACACTGATCAGTGTCCAGAAGCAATTAACATGTTCCTAGAGAGAGACGGAGAGCCGTACAAAGGAAAGGGAGAGCTCATAGGCTATTGCCAAGCCCACAGAAGGAGGCAGCACTCACCTGAGACCCAGCACAACATACTGTGGAGGAAATTCACAGTTCACACTCTTCTGAGATGACAGGAAATGAGGGAACGAGGGTAGAGAAACAGGGGGATGTTAGAGGAAGAAACAAAAAGTAGATAGAGAGGCAGGGAGAGGGAGAACAGGGATGAAACAAAGGGAGGAGAGAACGTCCCCAGATGGCAGGGCATACGGTGAGATGTGTAGCAGACAAAGCTGGCAAGCTGATGTGACTCGGAGAGGAATAAAGGGACAGGGACTGTGTGTGTGTGTGTGTGGAGGTCTTTGATCACTGAGAGTCATCGCTCTCCATTCACCGATCTTTATTGAAGTTCTCCATTGAAAAATAAAAATCATATACAGTATCCCAACGTCTAATAGTGCATATGAACCCGAGCCTATATATTACATTATGTATTCCATTAATTGTTGATTTAAAAAGATACACATTTTCTTACTGTGTGTTGTTTTTATTAGCCTGCAGAGGGCAATGAAACACTACACTTTTCACTCAGTTTGTTTAAGTTAAATAATTCTTTCACACAGACAAAAGACTTGTGTATGTGCAGACACACATATGCAATTGCCTTTGTGTGTAAGTGTGCATGTGTTAAGGTTAAGGACATTAACATGTATCCTAGTGACTGGTGACAGAGAGTTTTTGGTAACAAGGTATAAACCATTTGAAAAAAGCAATGCCAAAACAATTTTAAATGTCCTTCCTCTGTGGTGTCTGTTTCTCCCTTGTCTTGTTCCATCCATCAAACCCTTTTCTTGATCTCTCTCTGGGGTATATTTTCCAGCTTGGTCTGACAGCCTGCTATACTGAAAAAAACAGAGCCTTTAATCGATCCAACACTGATTGATCTGCTGACTAATCAATAATGGATCAAGTTGGCTCAACTGCTCTGCTCTGGTTTGCCCGACTGGAAACAGATCACAGGACCTGAGTTGAGAGTGGAGTATATTTCATCACCAGACCCCTTATTTTCTTGGGTAACGACAGATTTATATCAGTTTAGGTCAGGTGTGTGTTAAGAGAGTACTAATGTCTACCAGTTTAAATGCATCAGTGATTTTTTTTTTCCGACAACATAGGGCCAAGTGCAAAGATTTCAGGAATTTGCATCAGTCCCAGTATAAACTTCAGTTATCTAAGACAAACTAGCGAGGTACAATTAAGTACAAATACGATGCTCGTCACGGCCCTGACCAGCACAGCGGAGGCTTCGGCATGGGGGAAGACGCTGCCTTCTCTCGATGAAAGGCGTCACTAGCCTTGCCCAGCCCCCTCCTGTTTCCGCTTGCTGGACATCCAGCCCGGGTTGAGCTTTCACCATATGACGAAGGCGTTGTAGGCGGATACGTCGAGCACGTTGTGGAAGGAGCCAGCGGGCGGTCATCCTCCTGCAGTTGTAGGTGGCGACGTCCTTGTCCAGGTTGTCCACTCCGCCTGGACGACGGCCAGTTACCCGTCGCCGTGCAGCGTGCTCATGAGCAGCACGTTCCTGTTCTTCTTGGGCACGTAGGAGACCTGTAAAGGTGAACAGGGAGGAGTGGACCTCCCTGCCCTTGGTGGCAAGCAGCGCGGGCGGGAGCTCGGACTTGTTCTTCCTGACCGTGCCGACCACGGTGAGGTTCCTGCGGAGGAGCTGCTGTCCGAGCTCGTAGGAGTTGAAGAAGTTGTCACAGGTGATGTTGCAGGAACCCCTCAGGCCCTTGGTCAGGTCGAGCATGATGCGCATCCCCTGGTTTCTTTTGGGGGCCGTCGTCAAGGCACCCAATCCCCCGGAGGTGGCGGCGGGCTTCCCAGTGTAGACCTGCATCTTCAGGACTTGATCCCGTACTTGGCCGGCTTGCTGGTTAACTGTGCTTTTGTGTTGATGTTATTATTATTAGGATTATTATAGTTATTAGTATAAATAAAGGGCACAAAAGCCAGGACGGTCCGCAGGGCCCCTTCCAGCTGCTCGGAGCAGCACTGGGGCGTTTGGTTGAGGTGTTAGGAAGAGAGGAAAAAGAGAAGAGAAAGAGAAAAAGAGAGGATAGAGTGGGCGCCGGGGGTGGTGGTGGTGACCTGTCGACCCGGTGGGGGGCAGCGCTGACTGACAGGAAAGGAAAGTGAAGGGAGGTCTGCCGCGGGTCTCTTTGAACCAACGCTCGGGGCTGCTCTGGGTGTGTTGTTGTTGTTATTATTATTATTATTATTATTAGGAAAGAGGAACAGCGACGAGAGGTCTCTTTGACCCGCCGCTCAGGGAAGAGGGAGAGAGGAAAGTGAAGGGAAGGTCCGCGTTAACTTGCTTGGTGCTCTTGTTAGCCTGTGACGTTAGCTGGCAGGCTTTGTGTGTGGCAGCCATTTGCGCTAAACTTTGGTTCTGCTGCGTGTTTCTGCTCCGAGCAGTTTACAAGGCGAAGCCAGGAGGAGAGTTCAGGTGGGTGACAGCCATGGCCCGTCCGCCGCAGTGACGGATTCCAGGAGAAAGAGAAACAGAACAAAACATCGCTGACCTTTTTATTGATCTGGTGACATCCGGGTCACAGGTCCGACTGGCCAACGCTGCGTTCAATGGCTCTCAGGATTGCGGGACAAAAGACAATACAGTCTCCTAACACAAGTTCAGTTAACAAATCACCCAAATGAATGATTTCATCTGGGGAGTCCCAACAACTGTCTAGCTTCTTCTCCACAACTGACATCTCTCAGGTGTGCAAAAGCTGTCTTATTAATCTAAAAGTAGAACAAAGAAAAAAGAACTGAGAAAAAGGGTCAAGTGGTGTCAAAGTGTGTAACTGAAGTAAATTCTTGATTAGTCAAGTTTATTGATATGGATACAGACACCCCAGACTTACTGAGGACCATCTTCTTTCTCATGTATATAAAGAAGGGAAGAGAGAACAGATGTTTTCCATTTTTCTGTTTTCTGTTAGTTTGATTATGTGTTTAGGATCATAGGTCCCCAGATATCTGTTTTCTTCTGGTGTGTGTATATATTTTTGTATTCAATGTGTATTTTGACTTCAGCAATAATGTTACTTCAACATTCACACCAATAAAGCTTATTCAAGTTTGACTTGATTTGATTTGTTATTGAATATGGTACTGCCAGCAAATGTCTGTATTCTCACTGCAACTTGTGGTCTTTTCATTTAATGACACTCCACACCAGATGGAGCACCATGCAAATCAAAGTGTTAACGATGCAAGTCTTTGTAGTCACTGCTGGTGCAGACATAGGCCTATAAATGCACATCAGCAAGACAGTCCAGCGTTAATCTAATCCATATTGGAAATGAGCCGAGGAATGTGGAACATGATGTAAATGTATGTCTCGAAATTCCCACCTAAAATTTCCAGCCTCTGTCCTTTCCAAGTAATTCAGCTTGGAAGTTTGAGATTCTGAGCAGCTGTGCTTGCTAACTGATGTAAGGCTAATACTGTTTGACAAACCCAGATGGTTTCACACCTGTCTCTGCAAGCATAACAGGTTTTATTATCATGCAGTGTAATAAATTTGAATCAACAACACATTTTAATACTAGTCTTAACAGTAAACAAGCCAACATGCAAGGTTTCTTTTTGGTATCAAGTGAGCAAATTGAGATTTGGTTGTTTACATGCTATTCAAAATTACATACTAATACAAGATATTTGTACATATGTCGCTGCAAGAGGATTGTATTTCAAGATGTTTCCATAAGCAGAAAGTCGAGGTGTATAATGCCAAAATGAGCAGCTGTGAGCATCATGTAGACCATGCAACGACACTTAGGAATCATGAAGAAGATCAGTATGTGAACAAACATGTTGGCCAGGGGGTTCGTGGGTGAGCTTGTGTGTTTCTGTTGATTTCATGAGACATCTGGCATCCCTGAACCCCCTACCCTCTATCCCAACATAAACACACATACACACACACACCCAGACCTGAATAATGAGGTGTCATGTCTCTCTCACACCCTGGGACCTCCATTCATGCCTCATCCATTCATGTCATCTTCCAAATCCATCTCTTTTGCTGTAACTCTCCCGTGCTACACACTTTTTCTCTCCCTAACACACGCACAATCACACAATCTGGAGGTCAGGTCATGGTGCTGAGAGATGACACTTCTATTGAGAATAATTACAGCTGAGGATTGGCTGCTCCCTGGTCTCTTCAGTATGAACATCTCCTATTGGTCAGGCTGTCTCTTGTCTGGCCTACCAGCTGCCCTGTTTGTCTCAGGTGGTAAAGGCGAATAATGATGATTAATGATTATGATTAATGAAGATATTATTTATCATAGCAGATAATTTGAGAGCAGAGCTGGCTCTAGCTGCTTTGCTACAATGGTTGCCATTGTTAAGGTTCTCATAATTTATCAACCCTGCATCTGTCTTGCATTCTCGTGTGAAAATCGCCAAACACTGAGGTGAGATGGGAGAAATTTTACAAGCATTTTTAAGAAGAATATGGAAATATCTTTTGTTTGTGGTTATTCAGTTTACGATTGCACCATTTATTTTTACTTTGTTTTAGTGCTACCTCTAAAGACAGCTGCCACATGAGTGCACTACAAATGTGTCCTCAACTGATTGTGATGAAAAAAAACGCACACCCCTAAAATTACAGATGACACAGGCATAAGACCAAACATTACGTTCTTGTCTACAACACTATTGCAGTTATGAAGGATATAGTTTTTAACATTCCTTTGAAGGTTTTGTATTTTTGGGCACACGATTCAATAACAATGGCTATGATGAAGGTGGAGGAACATACAAAATATAGTATGGTGCCTCTACTGACACAATCTGGATGCAACAAAATGAAAAATACAGTATTAACAAGTCCTCCAAATTGAACGACAAATTGGACATGCCCTCTAGAATGACACATTGAAGCGATTTCTGATCTGACACCATTATTAGCAGAATGACATCATTGGTTTGTGCCTTTCAAGACCGTTACAAATCACTGTTAAAAGGAAACCTGTTTTTGATCTGACACCGCTGTGGTTAAGGTTTGGTTAGGTTTTGGTGCAAAAAGAACATTTACCACAAGAACATTATACACCATCTGAAATCCTCTTCCTGCTGCCTCAATATTTTGCCAATTGGCTTTTTCAAAAATGTTTCTAATTGCATGGCCTCAGATCTTCTACAAACTATCAACATAATCTCTTAGGCGTCTTCCCACAGGCCCTGAAAACCGCAGTCATCAAGCCACTTTAAAAAAGAATAATCTAGACACATAATCACATAATCTAGTCACTAATGAACAATTATAGGCCTATATCAAACCTCCCATTTTTAAATAAAATCATTGAAAAAGCTGCTTTTCACACCACAGCACTGAGACTGCTCTTATTAAAGTCTTCAATGTCATCTACTTAAACACAGACAGTGGCAGAATTTCAGTCTTGGTATTATTGGTGCTGCATTCGACACGATCGACCACAACATATTACTAGACCAAATGGAAAACTGGGTGGGACTTTCTGGCACAGTATTAAAATGGTTTGAATCATACTTAAATGACAGGGACTACTTTGTGTCTATAGGTAATTGCACATCTGAGTGGACACAAATTTCATGTGGAGTTCCCCAAGGCTCCATTCTGGGGTCTCTTTTGTTCAACATCAACATGCTTCCACTGGCTCAGATTATGGAATACAACAAAATATGTTACTATAATTATGACAGCACACATTTACATAACAATTTCACCAGGAGGATATAATCCCATACAAGCACTGAGTAAAGTGCATTGAACAAATCAATGATTGGATGTGCCAGAATTTTATGGACTCAGACCTGAATTTCAACAGCCACATTAAAACAATTACAAAGTCAGCCTACTGCCACCTTAAGAATATATCCAGGATTAAAGGATTTATGTCTCAGCAGGATTTGGAAAAACTCGTCCATGCATTTATCTTTAGTAGACTCAACTACTGTAATGGTGTCTTTACAGGTCTCTCTGAAAGATAGATCAGACAGCTGCAGCTGATTCAGAATGCTGCTGCTCGCGTCCTCAGTAAGACCAAGAAAGTGGATCACATCAATCTAGTTCTGGTGTCTTTACACTGGCTTCCTGTCTGTCAAAAAGTTGATTCTAAATACTACTGTTGGTTTATAAAGCACTTAATGGTTTAGGGCTAAAGTACATTTCTGATCTTCTGCTGCATTATGAACCATCCAGACCTCTCAGATCATCTGGGATAGGTCTGCTTTCTGTCCCCAGAGTCAAAACTAAACATGGAGAAGCAGCATTCAGTTTTTATGCACCACATATCTGGCACAAACTCCCAGAAAACAGCAAGTCTGCTGCAACTTTCAGTTCTTTTAAATCAAGGCTGAAGACTTTTCTGTTTGCCGCTGCCTTTTATTAAACCAAATAATGATTAATTTATTACACTACACTGTAACTTTTACTCTCCTGTTTTATCTTGTTTTTATTTTCTATTTAACTCTTTAAGTGTATTTAAATGTCTTTTTACATTGCCTTATGTTGCTTTTATGTTTTATGTAAAGTACTTGAATTGCCTTGAAATGTGCTATACAAATAAACTTACTTTGCCTTTGTCACTTGAATGTAAAATATGTCGATTTGGGGCACTCTCTGAAATGATTCTGTTGTTTTTCTTGGGAGGACCGTCTCCTAGTTGAACTACTACAAATTAATATGTAATTCCTATTTACCGCACTTCTCTAGAAACACAGCATACAATGATTGCATTTAAGTCTGTATCATTCTAATGAACTGCAGGCTTTATTATTGTATAATAAGCTTTATTATTTTGCTGAATTGTTGCGATGGAGAGTAGTAAAGTAGACATATATTTATATGATATTTCCATTTTAATTGTCACATACCGTGCCATCAGTTCTTGTACAAATGTTTAAGGAAACACTTAAAAAAAGCTGTTTGTGAGATAAAATTTGCTAATAATGGTGCTACATACTTCCAGAATGGGTTTGTAATTGGAAGCATTTATCTGTCCACAAAGAGTATCTACCTTATTAAAGGAATAAATTGTCATCAAAAACCAAGCTGCAAAACTGCTTTGAATCACTTCTCACAGGTACCTTCATTGTTTAAATATTCAGGCTTTTCAACATCAAAAATTCACTAAGAAAGCACAAATAATATATCAAAACTGTCAACACTGAGTATGAAGCCATTAGAAGGTCTTAGTGTTCTTCCATCAAAGATTGCTAAAGTTTTTCATGTTCTTTTTGAGCATCAAAAGAACGTGTGTGTATTTGTGTGTGTGTGTGTGTGTGTGTGTTTGTCTTTAGAGCCATCAACAACGGCTCTGTCAGTAAGTTAAGGTGGCAAGGACACATGTGTCCTGTCCTGTAACCCTGATTACCCACAGGTTGTGTCTTGCTGATAACAGCTTCATAATACTGCTGAGAGAGGCAGATCTCTCAACAACACTGTGTGTGTGTGTGTGTGTGTGTGTGTGTGTGTGTGTGTGTGTGTGTGTGCATGTGTGTGTGCATGTGTGTGTGTGTGTTCATTTGAGTGCATGTGTGCAATTGTGTCTAAAATGAGGAGGAGACATTAGGAGACAAGCATTAATGAGTGGATAGACTGATCTAATCTAACTAATTCATATTTTCTCCCATCCCTTTTTGTTTGGCTGCTCAAATATTGGGGTACAGACAAAGGGAGAGAGTGGTAAGAAATAAAGGAGGAAGGGAGGTAGAATGGACAGTTGACGTGAGGTACAGATAGAGAGAAGGAGGTAGCAAGTGCAGGTGTAGGAGGGATGATGAGAGCAGGATCATTTATTTAGCCAGTATGTAAACAGTGTAAAGTATAATGCTATTAGCTGTGATTATATTAGGCAGCTATTACAGGAGAGAATCTGCACCCAGCTGCTATCACAGATGAGAGAGGAGAGGAGAGGAGAGACCAAAAGACATAAGCAGTGAAGCATATTTGCAGGAGACGTAGTGGAGAAGACAGACATAGAGGAGAGAAGCGATTGATATAACTTCACCTGCATGCAACCAAAGGATTTATTAAAGTCAGCCAAGCCATATACAGTGTGTATGGATATTAATGTTATTTATTGTGTCCATGTTGATACATAAAAACTGAGTGTCCGTGCGCTTGCATCTCTTTAAAAGGAAGGTACCCTTCCCTATGGGTAAGTATATTTTTGTTTGTATCCCTGATTGTGTGTGGTTTTCTGTGCCTACGTGTGCGTGTCTATACTGTGTACATTTTTCTATAACAGCATCCCTGTAAAATCATGTATTCGCACACAAGCGTGCAGATCCAGCATCCGTGTGTGTGAGAGTGTGCCTGTGTGTTTGTGCACCCTCACCACTTCTTCCTAGCCCTCTTCCCGCCTCTGTTCCTGTGTTGAGGTATCCTTGTTCTCTGTATTGTGATGTTTTTATCTGTGTGTGATTGCTACAGTTCCCCTCAGCCAAAACACACAGCTCTCTGAAGGCACACACAGTGCCAGCTTTAGCCGGCCTCTGAGGAGTGTGCGTCAATAAAAGATGAGCCCCGGCACACACACAGCCTAACAGACACTCACGCTAGCCCACACATTAACACACACACTGAGGCCTGCCTCAGCCTCTGAGTTTACACTGCTGTGAACATGAACGCTAAGTGGAAGTTTGCACGCAAACATGGCGGCCACAGGAGTTACCTCAGGCCAGCTGCTCTGTCATCCAGTGAATCAAGCGCACCCTTGTGTTCCCTGCCCATCATCACTGAATCTGATTTGACTGTGGGATATGTTTAATTAATGAGCACTGTTTGTCCATTTATATCCTGGCGTGATCTTTCAAGACCTTCCCATCACTCCTACCCACAACAAAGAAGGGAAAGAGGAAGACTGAGGAAGAATGACATGTGTAAGAGAGAGTGGATCCCACATGGGAATGTGTGTGTGTTGGGTTCGCGTGGGAACTGTTGGTGCAGCAGGCTTGTTTGTTGGTGCATCAAATGACAGCAACAAACTTCATGTGAGAGTTCTTCAGGCTGAAAGGATTTAAGTGGGCATCTCAGCGCAGCAGACGATCAGAGAGATGAGAGGTCACACACAGCATGCACACACACACAGTTCATGTACACATATACTGCAGCTACTGACAAAGGCTTGTAAATGATGGCCATCCCACCACGATCAATTGGGCAGTTTAGGACCAAAGAGGAAAAGTGATGTGATCACACAATAAAAGCTAATCCTTGAAACCAAATTATTTTTTTTAGATCACACTGATCGACTTTTAGAAGTTAATGCTCAAAGTATTGGTACAAGGACTGAAGAGATGTGACAGAGTTGAAGCTTAAAGTAAGTGTAAAGCATCTTTTTGAACACACTTGGTTTAATGTAATTTCTCTGCTTACATTTATGTTTTATACAGATGACACTATTGTTTCTTTCCAAGGCCTTGCTAGAAATTCCCTTAACTTCTCCCCATTCTGTTTGCATCCTGCCGAAAGTGGAAAGCACAACCAACTGTCACTGCAAATGTCCACTTACGCCATGTCCAGCTTTGACTCTTCAAATCAAAGCTGAACTTCCTCCTTGGACCAATCCGTGCCAGAACTGGACTATAGAGAATAATCTCCAAGTGTCACCAGATGTGTTTGCCTTGAGCTCCTTCCTGTTGTCACTTATTCGGTCTATTGTCTGGAATGGAACTGCCACTGATCCTTCATAAATTTCTAAGTAGCCCAGAGGGAGCTCCAAGAGGTTTCTCTGCAATAATATCACTACTCCCAGAACAACTCTAGGGCCACCAGGTTCACTTTCCTCTCAATTTACCACATGCTCCATATATGAGCTCCATATATGGACTGCTAACCCTATTGTTAACCTGAGGATACAGCAGCCTGAGGAGACAGGACCCCCCCCAGTAGTTGTTCATCTCAAATTGGTCTTACACAACAGATAGGGTTCAATTTTATTCAATACAGCTGTGTACAGTTTCAAGTCCTTTTTTCTGTCAACTCTCGGGGAGTGCACATTGTAGTGTAAGCTCTGTAAAAAGACGTACAGGTATACATAAATAATATAAACTTTGGCAACACACCCAATTCATCAAATGGTTGGACCCTTTGAACCACAGAAATGCTTTGCCTTATTCAAGTTTGAAGCTCTGTGCCCTGTAACAGTTCTGTCAAACTTTACTAATTAGTATTGACAATGAGAATTGGATTTATATTAATGAGTGTGTTATCACTTTAGATCCAGACTATTGGGGTATTTCATGGTCTGGCTGGGGGGACATCAAGCGTGGATTGACGTTTGCAGACCTTTTATGAGCTTGATGCTCAGACACAAATTAAGCCAGAGCCATTGAGTACAGGGACAGTTTACAGACCATAAGTAACATTTTGTCTGATGCTGAACATTTTGTGTCCTTAAAATTATTAACAGCCATATTTTTGTTGAAAGTATGTTTTTATGGGTGGAATATGATTTATATACCATTTTGCTTCTGTTTACTGTCTCAAAACACCTGTCACTCTAATCTCTTTCTCTTGCTCTGTCCCCCTCTTTATACTTTCCCTGTCTTTCCCTTTCTACTCTTCGTCTTCTGCACTTGTTTCTTTAGGTCCCTTTTTCTTTTTTCTCACCTCTCTGAATGTACAGGGGTGCTCATTAAAGCCATTCTTTATCATTTAATGAAGCCATTGGATTAGAGGTGATGCACTGACCAGTCAAAGGGGAGACGTGAAGAGGGCGTAGGGAGGAGGTGAAGGAAATCAGCTGCTAGTAGCACCAAGTGAACATATATTTGATCGATACTAATAAGTCTATACAAAATTGTTTGAGAATAACGGCTTTATTTGCTTAGTTGCACCATGGAGACAAAGGCTATGATTAAATACAATGTTTTATTTTTTTCCTTCTCAAAGTCCTTTTTGCAGTTCAGCTGTGCAAATGTACGTGCAACATACATACAATATTTTAGCCTTCTTGAATTATGTAGAAGAATACTTAATTTAGTCATTTTTCCAGTGTGAACAGAACCTTTACACCTCTTTTAGGTTCCTGCGCACTGCATGATTAACACTGTTTGTGTCTTTTCTTCTGCCAAAGTACTCCAAAAATACATAAAAAGTATAATTTCAACATATTATGGCATATCTGAAGTACTCGTAATGTACCACATACAACTTAAACGGTTACAGTTTAACAAAACTTTAGTATACTACTTCTGAACACATAAAAGGTATACTTCAGAAAATATACTTGAGTATCCTTTGTTGAAACTTGAGAACACATTTCCCCTTTTTAATATTGCAGTTCATTCTACAACACTGAAGTGCAGAAAGAAAAAATGACACACATCTTTCTGTGACTTTGGTTGCCTCTAAGGACGAGAGGTAAAGAACATATATCTGATCCAATATTCGTATTCAGACCACATAAGAAAAACTTTTGATATTCAGTTTGAAGAAGTGCAGGACTTAAAGCTTTGTCCTAATGTCGATCCCTTGGGGGATCGAAACATCAATGAGGTGTTGAAGCTTTTAAGTGTGGATGCAGGCTGTGCTTGTATCCTTCTGAGTCCAACCAAGGAGACTGTACTGTGTGCAGCTAGTTGTGTCAATATTGAGATATCTCAGCTTAAAGAAACAAGAGAGCAGGCAGGGGCATTTCTCTCTTTCTGTTCTTCTTTTGTTGTATTTTTTGTCTTTTCCCCTCTCTCTTTTACCTCCTTTGCTTTCCCTCTGTATCAACACTTTCTCTCTTGTTGCTTTTTCCATCTATCTCACTGTCACTTACCTCTATCACTCTTCATTCCTCTGTCACCTGAGCCTGTCCCTGTTTTTTTTTTTTTTTTTTACAATTTCCAGTTCTGATTTGTCAATGTCTGCCTCTTTTAAACCTGTCATGATGGATGTCATATCTTTCTTCTATTTTCTTTCTTATTTTGTTCGTCTTTTTCTTGTACAAAGGAAAGCACAAGTCGAATGTGATCATAAAGCTCAAAATAAGATTTTTTTCCTAGGACTTCTTGGGTAGGACGGCAAACTGAGCCCAGTCAGTCAGCCGACACCAGCAGGTGTCTGAACCTCCTGTTACAGAGAGTCAGGGAAACAGTGAAGCTGAAGGCACTGAATATGGCAGTCTGTCTATGATGGAACCATTGTCTCAAAACAGTGAGCTGAAAAGCTGCAAATTAATTCAGTTTGTGAGAGTTGGATATTACTTTCTAGAAACATTTAAATGTTTTGTGTCAGTGGTTTTAGACATTTGTGATAGGAAAAAGTACTGCCATGAAACTATTTCATTAAAGGAGAGTAAAACCAGGAACTGGAGGAGTGTTAAAAAGAGTATAAAAATATATAAATAACATCTATGAACAGATCATTGATTGACTTCCTAGGAGGCATAACTGACTTGTGCTAGTGTAGCCAGTAGTGAAAATGTCCCTCCTGAGCCACCGTAGGGCTAGACAGGTCGTTAGTTGTTAGTGCCTTGTGGTGAAAATATTATCAATTATCGATCCTGTGAATTGACCACATTTTCCTTTGTTTTCTGCAATTTGTTTCTGGAATTTAAGGCACCATGATAACTGAATCTGATGTAGTGACCATCTCAAAAGACATAAAAGTGTGATTCTAACATTTGGATACAACTCTACTAGAGATTCAACTAGAGGACACTTTGCCACGCATGAATATGAGATGTGCACGATTTATTGAGGTAAGTGTTGGTGCAGACTCCATGGATTGCACAAACCAAGGCGTGAGAAGTTCGTTCAATAGAAGAGGGTTAGAGACTGCCCCTGCCCTCTGGTGGAAAGTAGAGTTAGGGTGGCTATGTTGCCTGTCAGACGAGCAACGCAGGTTTATTAATGGGAAGAGGCTGTATAGATCCAGAACGCATGAATCAGATGAATTGGCAGAAGAGACTGTACCAGAATGAATGGCCACATGAGCCCGGCTCGGTTTAATAAACTTCAATAAACTTCTTGTAATCTTTATAAAACTGCATTCTCAGCGCTTGTTCTGTGACCATGAAGGACTTCTTTTATAGTGCTTTCTGCCATTAATGATTTGAATTGTGCTTACTTCTACTCTGCCTGCTTTAAAATCACTTGTGCCTGTCAGAAGTCACAAGTTAGTTTAGTGAAACTGATCTAATACAGACCATGAAGTCATGCTAAATGAAGTGAGACTTAACAGTAAGTCTTGCATAGTGTTCCTCATTACGCTGCCGGCTGCTTGACCCAAGGCGCCTACTAGTGGGTGAATTGGACTTTTATGTGATCCCTAGGAGCATTTATGGTTCAGCTTTTATATCGTTGAGTGATAGAACTGAATTAAAGCTCTTTATGACTTAAAGACTTTATAACTTGTAAGGGATAATGTACAGCGAGCCGGTCATTATTGCGAAATTAATCCCGACAGGGTGATGCGGGTCTAGAATCATCCTGAAGGCCGCCTTGCTGTACATTATCCCACTTATTACACGGATACTTACAAAAGAATAATAATAATTTGACACCAAATATTGATTTAATTGATTTAAAGGTGCTATTGATAACACACACACACTCCCCCCTACCCCCTTCCATTCCATTCCAGTGGTTGCAAGTTTGTTGCACAACCTACATATTTCATGGTCGAGTGGAGTGAGAGTCATATCAAGTGATGAATCTTGATAGGGTGATAGGGTAATAAATTCGTATATATATAACATATAGCTATACATTAGCTATAGATTTAGGTTATTTCATCTAACAATATCTATGGTAATCTTAGGATATGGCTAGCTAGCTTTAGGTAACCCTTTTCAATCAATCATTACCTTAGGTAAATATTTAAATTTGAATCCAATCATACAGTACAGTACAGTACATTGTAAGGATGCTATTAAAACTCACATTAGACAGCTACAGTAAAAGTTGACGTTAGCTAGCGTTAGTGTTGACCTAACATTAGTCGAAGTGTTTTCTTGCTGAAAACAAATCTCATGGCAGTTTATAAAAAACAGCTGAGTGCCACAATGGCTACAAGGGGAAAGGATGACTGCATGATCATATAAGGATTTTCCGATTTATATATTAACATGAGTACCGTAGCTGTTGAGCTCAATGCAGCTGGCTACATAGCTAGCTAGTCACTAGTACCTCAGTAAAGTCTCGCATAACAGGGACATGACACCCTCAATAACAGGCCCCAGTCACGTTGCTGGGTCTGTCCACTATAATGTGCAGATTTACAGTAGTTCTGAACTTTAATTTACCTTCGACATGACACATTGGTAATATATTGGGATCCCACTTCCACTCCGTTCTTTAGCGACCGTCTTTTCATAAGTGGACCAGTCCGCCACCCCCGGATGGACCAGTGACCGATCAATCAAGAAAAGTTATATTTTATCTATATTTTATTGCACACCTTTCTAAAAGCTCTGTGGATGTTTTTTTTAGTTGTTGTTGTTTTTTTAAATGTTCATCTACATAAAAATACTATCAATATAACCTTCAAAAATTATTTTAAATGTTTTTTTGCCACAGGACTTCTTTCTGCGGATAAATATGATTGGACTGGAGAGACTATCATAAGAACTGCATCCATAGCAATGGTCTGTTATTCATAGCATAGATACTGTAGAATGCTGTAATTGACCAATCAGAATCGAGTACTCAACAAAGCCGTGTAAGGAATGATAACAGTATCCTGGACAGAAAGTAAGAATTTGAAACTGTTGTCAGTTGCACTTTTGACAAACTTCGATAATTATAAGGTGTGTGCTGTCAGGTGCTTGCACAGTGCAATCGTGGTCCATTGAGAAACACCTGCAGAATGGTACCAATACTGTTTCCTCTCTGTTCAAACATAAAGCATCACATCCTCTCCAGCTCCATCTGTTTCAATCTTTGTTACTTCCTGTACAAGTCAACTACAACATTGGTAGAAATCAAAAAGTTAATATTGTACAACGAAAAAAGTAATCATAAAGACATTGAAGTTATTTATTATTTTATTATTATTTATTATTCTACTGAATTTTTTCTGCTTTTTTATGTGGCATGAGGTGATCCCGAGCAATGTGCTAATCTCTAAAGAAGCGAGATTAGATGATGATATCACTATTTAAATTAAAAATCTCTCTTTTCCCTCTCTCACATCTTTTTTCTCTCTATTTCTCTCACCTGCTCTTCCTGTCTCTCTCCCTCTCTTCTTTCCCGTTTCTACTCACCTTCCCCCTCTTCTCCTTTTCTCTTACTCTTTCTTTCCTCTTCCTGATCCTTTTCTATTCTGTTTCTCCTTCCTTTCTGCTTCTCTCCCTGAATCTCTCTTCTCTCTCTCCCCATTTTTTCTCTCTCCCCCTGAGTCTTTCCCCTCTCTCACTGCTCTCTCTTCCTCCCTTAACACCCCCTTCCACCCCACCCTATAGGGATAGAGACTCAGTAGAATTACCATCCTCTTGATCTATAATTACCACACAACTCTCTCTACCCCTGGCTCTCTTTCTCCTTGCTTGCTTGCCAGCCAATCTCAGAGTGTACACAGGATAAATACATCATCATTTAAACATTTTTTTTCCAATAACAGCCTCATCCTGTTTGTGTGAAGAAATGAGAATCACCGACATATTTGATGGAAGATGTTGAACACATTCTGTATAACAAATGCATGATAGCATGACCTATATATTGGATGAGCTGTTAAGAAAACATAGAAAATAGGATGTCACACACTTTCACCTTATATCAGGTGATGCAATCGATACAAGGGATTGTTGAGTATCTGCTGTGAACAGGAATGCCAATTGCATATGCAAATGTACTCATCTGTCTCTTTTTTTTGGCAGTATCTTTCCGTGCTTTACTTGGATAACAGCTAATAAATTTATGACTGATACACATGATCTTTTCTCTTTCATGCTAACTTGTTATCCAATCATTGTATAGTCAGCTGATGACCTCCAAATTTGACAGCTGTGGTGTCATAGCAGGAGTCATTCAGTTTCGGAAGAAGTGTGCATTTTCTGCTGAAAGTGAAACGTTGCAACCTGAATAGATCCATCTTTGGCTAAATCTTCTTCAGTTTTGTATTTTCTCAGTTCACACCTTTTGTTGTTGTCAGTGTTTTTGGGTAGAGCCTTCCAGCTGTCACAGGTCATGGATAATAGGCCTGTGACATTAAATGGGAATTCCACCGATTTTTTCCATCAAAGTCTGTTAAAAGGTCATGGGGAGTACTTCTGCATATGTGAATAAAGTTGTATAAAGCCTTTTGTGGCTCCAGAGAAGGCTGTGTGAAATCTGATGTTTCTGTGTGTGTTTGCGTCGGTTGGGGCTGAAGACTACAAGTTTGAAAATGAAAAAAATCTGGGAGTGCTGAGTTAAAAAAAAAGTGAGGTTACCAGACCTTGGTAATCTGCTCCTCATGTCTGCTTGAGGCTAGCGCACTCAAATCAACGACAGAGCTGTTTGCAAGCAAGTTGCATCGTGGGTAATAGAGGCATAAAAGTACAGTGATCACAAATAGCAGCCCAGTATCCTTACATCTATTTTGGACCTGTAAGGACAGAGGTATGGGCTGTGGATGGGCATGAAGCACTTTAAACTGCTATTTCTTTGTATTGTGTCACAGACTTGCAATTAACATCTGCCTTTTTATCAACCATAATCATAGTGTTTTAGCGTTTTAGTTGCCTAACCATCACCATACCTGAACCATGGATGTTTTGCCATAACCACAATATTTCTGCTACCATGCACAAATGTTATTGATATTGTAGCGAGAATTTAAAATATGTTGGCAGTGCACGTAAAAAAAAACCTGTTGTCTTTGAATGTGTAATAAGGGGTTCTGCAGATTCATCCAATTCATCCAATCGACGTTCATGTCAACGTTGTTGCAAGTAGAAAAGAGGAAGACAACTAATTTGTTAAGGTGAGAAAACAATCTGTTAATCTCCTCCTTTTTTATTGTACAGTTGATTTAATGTCTTCTTTTGCACTACAGGCAGGTAATCAAGAAGAACGAGCCATTTAATGACACATTTAGTAAATTAACTGCATTTATAGAGCACTTGTATCCAAAGCACTTTTCCTCCCATTCAACCATTCACACACCAATCGCAGGAAGCTAACATGCAAAGTCCTGGCCTACCCATCGGGAGCAATTTGGGGTTTAATTCAGCCGAGAGGAGCCAGAGGTCGAACTGACAATCCTGCAATTAGTGGACAATCTGCTCTACCTGCTGAGCCTCATTAGTACCACTAGTAGTTTACTAAACATTTTGAACTACAGAGATAACACAAGAAGGTGGATGACTTCTAACCAGTCATTGATAACAACTCAGTCAGACATTCAGTCACTCAGTCTTTTAAGTATGGTGGACCGACCAGCAAAGAGCGTAACACATGGCTTGTAATCTGGAACACTTTGATTTATTGTCTGTCTATTGGTGATTTTGGAAGACTGTATATGATTGTTTTTAATTTGATAATTTTGATGAAATGTGTAAGATAGTGGCCAAGGTAGTGCGGGAGGACAGGTTTGTCTGACATAATACTTTTTTATACACCTGATTTTGTAAAACTGCAGGTGACAGTTTTATCAGGCTAGAAACGTAATAAC
Source organism: Siniperca chuatsi (assembly GCF_020085105.1). Lineage (NCBI taxonomy): Eukaryota > Metazoa > Chordata > Actinopteri > Centrarchiformes > Sinipercidae > Siniperca > Siniperca chuatsi. The sequence continues at coordinate 17,741,147 of NC_058059.1, forward strand.
ATCAGTCAGTCTTTTGTTTGAGGAAATCAATAACGCAGTGTGAGGCAGTGACCCAGTATACTTGTACTTCCCATCTATGGCAGATTTTTGACCACAGTGACTACCTGTTTTTAACTAGCGTGTCGCTTGATAAAATGAGTCAGTCATTCAGTTGTTTAACTATGATGAAATTAATAAGGCAGTAGATGAGGCAGTGAGGGTAAACACAGTTTGTAACCTACACTTCTATTCTCCTCAACATCTATTATTAATCGGCCAAGATGATTCTTTCATGAGGCAAGCTAGTTGCACATAATTCATAACGCAGGCTGTGGAAACTAGGACAGAGTGAGATACAGGCAGAGAGGGGGAAGGGGAAGAGGAGGGGGAAGGATGAGAGGGCTGAGTGAGAAAGAGGGTGACGAAAAGGATGAAGACAGAGAGGGTGTTGGGATGAGGAGGTGAGAGAAAAGAAGAGGAGAGAGGCAACAGGATTTAGGTTTACAGAAATGCAATTGAATGAAGGGGAACATGCTGCAGAGTCTGTTCAAGTTCACCACAGAGAGAGAAAAAGATGGAAATTGGGAGATTAAAGGCATGAGAGAGAGCTGGAAAAGAGAGACAGGGAAGCAATGAAAAAAATATACAAGAGGAAGAGAGATGGGGGAAAGAGAGAGAGAGAGCTTAAAACAGAGGAGCAGGTTGCGTCTAGCCGATGTGACAGACATCTCTATCAGGCGGTGGGGGGAGGAGTCTGCAGTGAAGAGAGAAGTTTATCATTGGTCCTTTGTTTTACCAAAGCAAGAGGAGAATACATTTGTTCAGGCTTAACTGTGCTGCTGGTTAGGGAGACAAATGGCTTCCCTGCATATTTTTCCCACATAATCTATAGCTGTTGCAAGGAGCAAGGACCATTTTGTAAATGTGATAGCAGTGAAAGCTCTATTATCATTCTTAATTTGGTATCAGACTTTTGAAGGGGAATTCTCCTCAAAGCAATTGTATTTCATTTTGTCTTCCAAAACGTTTCTTGTGAGGCTCGTTTCAAAATGTCTGTTTGGTGCGAAATAGTTCATGCACTTGCACCTGTGACTGATGCTCCCAAAACCTGGAAGAAAGACAGCAAGAAAGAAAGAAGAGAGGTAATGTAAATGAGGAAAGAGACAGGTGTAATTCTCTGGTTGGAGAGGTGAGACGTGGAGACAAAAGTTTATACCACTTCTCTTTGGTCTCGTGCTGGAAGCAAAAACATCAGAATTCAAACATCATTCAGCAGCTGTGTGTGTGTGTGTGTGTGTGTGTGTGTGTGTGTGTGTGTGTGTGTGTGTGTTTGAGAGGGAGAGCGAGACAGACAGACAGACAGAAAGAGAGAGAGAGAGATCACAGAGAGAGTGTGCACTCTCCCCCTGCTATATAGCTCTGGGCCGTGTACACAGCAGAAAGTCACGACCCCGAAGTACAGTACGTGGTCTGAATTCCAATGACTTTTTGACTGAGATAGAGCATTTGTGAGCGTGCATGTGTGTATTAGTCCATATGTGCATGTGTGTGTGGGTAGGAGGATGGGTAGGTGTTAGCGTATGGGGGACGGTATTCCTTTGGGTGCTGAGAGCAGAAAAAATAGAATGCTGAATTGTGACAATGACACACTACCCTGGTACACGCACAAACACACGTGCACACACACACACACACACAGCAACCACCCTTTGAAGTGCGAGTGTAGGGCAGGGCAAGGTGACCACAAATAGAGTTGGAACAAGGTTAAGTATCTTGGCACCTGCTTCCATATAGTCATGCCGGTATGCTGGAAAACAAGTGCAAAAGTCCTGGAATATCTGTTTTCAAATATGACACTCCACCTTGAAGAGGGCACACAGGTTCTGAAGAATATGGCAGCCACCATGCTGAAGTGTTGTTGAGCAACACAAATGCTGTGTTCCAAATCCATACTACATACTGATTCTTAGCAAAACCACACTGGAAAAGTAACTGAATTAAGTAAAAATGTACTCAAAGGTGTATGCATACTCACACATGTTTTATTTTTTGAACTTCCTGTTGACAGACACTATTGTCCCACAAAGGTGTCCATGTTCCTGCACATGGTTGTACTGGAACAATGCACTGCTGCAAAAATTGTTTCACTTGAAATTAAATTTCTCTTCGTGAACATTAACGGGCAGTGGCATTATGACACCCATCAGTTCACGTCTTGTATCACATCCTGCTTATGAAGATTCGTATATTACATGAACTGCACCTACATACTGAATGTACCCTATCATCTCCATGGTGCTGTTTTCTACCTGACCATTGTCCTCTCTCTGGAGGGTAGGTGTCAAAAGCAATCAAAAGTCAAAAGTAGTAGTGCCATTTTTCCCACATCCATTCTGGAAAACAAAGTGATTTGGTTTTTTTTTTTTATGTACAGAATTGAAAATAGGATATATACTTGTACACATAGTTGTATAAGAACAGCTTGTTTTTCCATGTTTTTCTATGACAACAAACACAGACAAAAATATCATATAGAGCATTTACTAAATGCATAGTCATTACATCATGGTTTAGTTTCTCCTTACTTAGATACATTACATCATTTATTAAGATTTGCTTAGAAGAGTCCGGGGCATTGTAATCTGATGAGCACATTTCTGTGGTTTACAAAAGCTTCCTGATTGATCCTGGTTTATATTTCAGTATTCTTCTCTCTCCATCTCTTTTTCATTTTATTTGTGTAAATGTATGTGCGTCTGTGTGAATGTATATGTTAATTATTCTATCTAGTCTTGTATTTTGAATGCATGCATATAGTATGCACAAATCTGCACTTAAGTGGTAAGTATTATGCAGAAACTGCTTCAGCCGCATTTTAACGTTTCTGTTTCTCTCTAGCAGTTAATAATGTGTCTGACACACAGTGAAGCACTTAAGGAAAGAGCACCGTGTTTGTCTCTCATATTACAGTGTAAGTTACATGTAACAGTCTTAAAGTAAACACTTCTCAGACTGATGGTTTCTCTGAATGCTAATGCCATTACAGTACTGCAAAAAAGAATCACTGTGATAGATAAGCCTACCAGGCAGTTAAATAGCATACAGTAAATTGGAAAAAAAATATATGATATAGATTTTAATATGTAGCGAATCTGCATTACATGTTTAAATTGTACTTTTCTTCAAATGAGAGAGTATCTTCCAGAGGGATTATATGATGTCTGTTGGTGTGTTGTCAGCTTAATATTAAATTGGGATAAGACCATTCTTTCAGTCAGTATTTTCTGACTGGGAGCTGCCAAAAGTCACTTTTTATCTTATCTAAGCACTTATAAAAAAAGTGCTTCCCTCTGTCCGTTATGGTATAATTGGTGGTTGTATATTCAATTAATTCACAAAAAATGAACTTACAGTAGAGTATTTTATCTACAAGAAAGACAGAGGGGGACATTGTGGGTGGTCACATATATAGAGAGAGGGCACCTAAGGTCACAAGTAAAACTCCAACCTTCACTTGATTACTCTAATGGAATTTTAGAAGTGCTGCTTCTTCCATCGTTTACTTAAAACCCTCGGATTTGCACTCAGCTGAAACTTTAGAGGATCCTCTGGCTACCACCGCACCCATTTAAAATCAATAGCTGGAGACACTGCCCCTTTAAAGATCAATAGTGGCACTTAATGGAGGGTTTTGGTGCGGTCTTCTTTTAAGTTGGCCTGTCCACCCTTTTGTTGTATTTTGTCAAGATGTGTAGAGAAAAGAGAAATAACAACTCAGTTTAAATTGCATTAGGTGAAAATGATACAAAACTACCAATGACATATTTATGATAATTAGGACAACTTGAGGAATTCTAATTGTATGTTGGTATATGCATAAGTTATATACTGTTTTTGCAGTAGCATGTATATCCATCTAGTCAGCTCACCAGAATTCAGGACAGAAATGTATTTTATATTACACCTTCTATGACCAACAACAAATGGAAATGTGACTTACAGTAATTACATGGGTTGTAAAATAGAGTTGGCTGCCCTCCAGACTGCTGCAGGGTCTTACCCCAGCAGGGCACGTCTTGCACTTAATAGAAAGTGAGAAAACAGCTTTAATATAATATGCTATGCAAAGGGGGGTTATTCCAGAAACCTTGATCAGTTTAATTTAAATAGTTTTGCCGTTGCATCAGGCAACACAACACTGGCTAGTGTTTCACTTTGTTGCGTTTTAATTAGAGGATGCTATATTTAACCACCAAGGATTCTCAGAGGAGACCCTTTAGAGGATGTGCTGTATTATCCGCATTCAATAAGATTATGTCCTGAAGGACACCATCTGAGAAGGTTTATCGTAGTTCCCCCATAATTTCTGAATGAAAATGTTGTTGTCCCGATCAAGAGCCCAGTTCAGTCCTTTAATATTGGATATCTGCCGATACCGAGTCCAATCCGATACCTGACACATTGAAATTACAGCTGTAACCTAAATCTTATATTCCTTACTTTTTATGGGCTACTTGATCGAAATACTGGAGGTTCTAGTTCAAAAATACTAAGTTTATAAGCTTAAATTATTTACATGATATGAATGAAAGATTTACTGGGAAAATATGACTCCTGAAACTGACGCAATCCACTAGAGAGAAGACCTACCTCTCTGTTGGAGTTGTTGGAACTAAAGAAACACTCTGTCCACTCGCGGTTGTACAGTGGTGCTACAGAGCTTTGATGAGTACAGGCACTGGCTGCAGAGAGCTTTGAACAGACAAGACGTGTTTCATTTGGGCCTGTTATGAAGTTGTTCACAGAACATTGTTAATTTTTGACAGCAAAAAATTACGTTTGTCATTTTAGCCAGCGAAAGCGACGGTCAGTGCATGCAAGTTCCTACCCGAATGTTGTCTACACTGCTCTTTGCTAATGATAATTAGCATCAGCAAATCTGTGTATTTCACCAACCCTTGTGTCAGAACAGAATCACCGGTGTGACCAAATCATTTTTCACTTGGATATGGCAGCAGAATGCACCATTTTAGGGTTGGGCTCAAGTAAAGGAGATCAGTGCTGCAACAATAGCAGGCTGAGGTGGACAAAACACAGTAGAGTGCAGTAAAGAAAGGATTGGCTTTATGTTAGCCGACATGATCCATTAAAGTATGCAAAGATACCCCAATACCAATTCTTAGGATCAGTTGGGGACATCTCTACACCTAACACATGTATTTTTGCACATGCTGATGATCACTCTAAAATGAGATATATAGACCTAATCTGGATTTGCCTTTCATCCGTTAACCTCACACATACTGTGCTGCTTGCATAGGCATACATGGTCATTGTAGACAGAACAACAAGAAAGTACTACAACAGTAGTCAAGGTAACAATCAAAGCTTACCAAGGACTAGGAAGCAGATTCTAATTGCTAAGTAAGCAATTCATGACAACTTTGGGTGAATCGATTGGTATGGTAGAAAAAAGATTTATCTGACAAAGCTATCAAAATGTAGAACCCATAATATGCATTCCATTACTTCCTCACATAACTGCACAGTTGCTTTGAATAATCGCTTTACTCTCGCTTTATCCCTACAGCTCTTTAGTGATGGTTCAGAATTCATCTGACAGGTTGGACTTTCTACTTGCTGCATTATCTGCTTGGTTTCTCTCTTTCTCTCTGTTTCCAGTTGTTATTTCCCTGATCCCTGTGTAGAAGTAGGTTGACACCCCCTCAGAGAAAACTTCTTGTAGCATTTCAAATGACGACGCAGTCATCTGAAATACCTCTCTGTCTTTCTGTGTGTCTCAGAGAAGCATGTGCACTATGCAGTATCCATGTGTCACTGCGTGCCTGTTAATGTATGTGTGTGTCTTATAACACTAATTGTAATTAGATGTTTCCTGTATCAGGCTGTTTGCAATTTGAAGCGCGGGCTCTGCCAAGTGCCCAGGGGTTGTGTGTGTGTGTGTGTGTGTGTGTGTGTGTGCATATCTGTGTGTGTGTCTGTGTGTGACTCTGTTGGCTCTTTGTTTATATTGGGGTCAACTGACATCACACTTCCTGTGCACCAGTATTCCCTGTCTGGCACTGTGTCTCTGCATGTGTGTTTGTGTGTGTGTGTGTGTGTGTGTGAGTGTGTCCCCATCACCAACCATGTTCTGTCCCATTTTTTCCCCTTCATCTTTTTTTTATCTCTTTTGACCCCACAACTAGGTTCCATTTTTTCTTCATTTCCCCACTTATCCCCCCCCCCCCATTTTGTTATTTTTTTGGCTCCTAATCTCACTCCCTCGCTATCTAATCCATCTCATCCCTTCCTCTCCCCATCATCTTCCTCTTTACATCCCTCATTTTCAGTGTCTTTCATTTCCTTTCTGACTCTTTTTCCTTCTCTCTATTCTCCTCTTTGCATCTCCCTCTCTCTCTTTCTCTCTCTTGCTGCTTCTCCCTCTGCCTGATGCTCTGTCTCTCTCCCTCTCCTCCCTATAGGAATGGAGGGATTATGGAGATGAGAATATGTATTGTTAGGGACAGGGCCTGTCTGTGATCCTCTGGTAAAAAAGTCTCAGTGCCCCCAACTGTGGAGAGCTGCATCACCAGGATAAACAGTATGTGGCTGTCAGACACATACAAACACACATACCCACTATTATGCTGCTGTAAATGTATCCACATACACAAAAAGGCATAGGCACTGACATTCATATACATATGTAGGTATAGGTTTATATGCACCAAGACAAAGCATGCAAATACTTCATACACATAATCAGACAATGAAATATACACAAAAACACACATGAACAAATACCTACAAACAAACACAGAGACATCTAACAAAGCTGTCATAGTGGTGCAACTAACTAGATATGGCAACCACTAGGGGGGTTATTATACCACAGGAGGGGGGGTTTCTCTCTCTTTTTCTAACTCTCTCTGGATTTACTCCTTTGAAGTTTTAATTTCCCTCTCCTCATGTTTGTTTGCGTGTATGCTGTACGTGGGAGATGGGAGATGGGTGGGGTGGGGGGGCAGACAGAGAGATTAAATGTGGTGTGATTCATTTTGTTACAGCTACAGACTGCACTCATGTAATGTGGTATTTTTAAACCCAATGAAATGTAGAATGTGTCAGGGTATGTATTATATCTGTCTGTATAATGAATGGGGCTACATTGAACATGAGTACATAACCTTTGTAATTAGGCATGGGGTCACGCTAAAGGCCATGGAACTGATTGTGATAATACATGATAAACATAAGGTAGGCAGTCCTCCATAACAGAATTAAACAGTGACATGAGAAAAAAAAGAAGAATTTCGTCATGAAGCTATACAAGAAGCTAGGGGTGGAACACAAAGCTATCATCTGTATCTGTTATCGGTTTAATATTTATTTAAAATGTATACCAGAAGTGGGCATGCCTATACCCGAAGTTGTTCAAAATTGGCTAGTCTGCTCAATTTTCTGCATCTACAATTTTAGCTTTCAGCAAAATAACATATTTTACCAATGTACCTTAATTAAGCAAATGATAAAATATAGAACCTCACCTTGAAAAATGAAACAAAATGGGAAAAAAGCATAAAGTGAGTGTGTAACTGTTAATGGTCCAGGTGGAAATGAATAGTAAAAATGGAATGGGAGGTTTTAACAGTGGGAAAATACAAGTCCGAAATGCATTGGGTCATATTGCATTATTTTTCTGTAAAGTTGGTCCACAGTATTTATGGTAAAAAAAAGAAAGAGAGAGAGAGAGAGAGAGAGAGAGAAAGCTATTAACAAAAACAATTGGCCATAATAGCTCATTGGGTCATATTGCGTACTTTAAAAAAAATGGGAGGAGGTCCACATTAAATTAAAGTTGGTATGAAAAAAATGTCCCTAACTTCAGTTCACCAGTTCCTGTCTATTGTCAAAGTCACCAACGTGATTCAGTTCATGACGTAAATATCTGTGCAACATCAGTCAGCTTTATCCTGCACTGCACAACTATTCTGGTGAAAACTGATGAAAGGCTATTGAAGATTAACCTTGCTGAATGTCTGAATATTGAACTTAAACCTTAACACCTCTGTGTTTTTAGTCTATAGCCTATTTGTTTACATTTTGGCACATCTGCATCATGACAAGTCATGCTGCTTTGGCTTTATCTGAATCTGATGATGATGAGACAAGGTCTGAAGTTATAAGGGGCATCTGTTTGATATAATTTCTAATCAGATTTATGGACCTCCAACCTTGATGACTATCAGAGGCCTGATAATTGGTAATTCTCTCATATTTAGGATTTAAGAGTTATTTGAAATGTAATAAAAAAAAAATAAGTAGAAAAGAGGCCAGACTGCAAGCAGATCAGTCATTTGGGCTCAACTGCCTCAAGACTTGCACATTTTAGTCTCACAGAATACCAAATGTATGTTCTTTTATTCAAATAATCATCCCGTATACGCTTGAAAGGTGGTCAGCTTGAATTTGAGTGAGATACAATTGATATTTATGGTGACTCGGTTTCACAGCAAAACAAAACAACCAAAACAGTATAAACTGTTCTCAAAACACTCCTGCATTATTATCCACTCAGTATGGTCCAAACACCCATATCGATTTGTTGCATGTTACTATAGATTTTGGTTGTATTTCTCTAAGGTACACCAGGCAACTGCAACTACGTCCGTGAAAAATGGTGCTTGTAAGAAGTTGCGCACTTCTTGTGAAACCAGCTGCCATAAAGAAAATAAGTAGTAGCACGTTATCTTTACTCGTGTCCCTGCCATTTAATTCTTTTCATGGTGGGTGCGTGCACTTTTCCAAAATTTCTTTGTATTACTATTTGCATATCAAGCCATTGAGCTAAGACTAGACTTTAATAAGTCCACAGTGAAGAGAGACGAAGGGCTGGGAAGAGAAAGCAGGTGACGACAGAACATTTAGAATCTGTAAAGGTTTGTGAGGTTTGAGCCAGGAGGCAGCATAATGAGCTGAAAATTGGGCTTGTTGGGCAGAGGGTCACTAAATCACATCCTGAAATGTCTGGGACTGACAGTCTGGACAGGAAAAGTGAATGAGACAGGCCTTAGCTCTCCTAGAAATGAAACTGTCCTTCAGTGACCAGCCACTTGAACATATACTGACATACAATGCAATGCAATGCATAAAATAAATATCTGATTATGAAAATGTAACACATTAAATATATATTGTATTTTTTCCACAAATACACTGTATGATATGACAGCACATCACCCATTCGTCTTGTATTTATACATAAATATTAAGTAAAACACATAAAAAACACATAGAAATTGCACACCAAGTCATATTGAAAAATTGAACAATGAACCCATGAAATTTCCATTAAAAGGTGAATTTGCCAAGCTAGGTGGACGTGCAGTTCATGTCATGCAGAGAGCCTCCTGAGTACAACAGACTACAATTTGCCACAGTCTGGGATTTTACTGTGGTCTTATATCCAGGATTGTCTGTCGTTTCCACAAGGGACCAATATTTTTCAGTACCTTGCAAAATTGATTCATCGTGCCATTGTATAGCAAAAATGTGCCAGTAATTAAGGCCACTATAGCCAGGTCAGGGGGCTATCTTTTCCAGCAGAGTCACTTCTTACATTGCTTTTGAAGCATTTTCTTTCTCCTTTCATGTATAATATAATTGAGCTTTTTTTTTTTTTTTTTGCCTTGCAGTTTTATTATTTCAACCTACCTTGCATGGCCAGAAATAAGAAGGACAAGGACATCTACCTAAGCACTTCACCACTCAGGTTAAACTGTGATTGATTTGGTTAAGTGATTTGAAAATATTAAATCTGTTCTTGAACCATAAGTAGGAAAAGAAAATACAGATGTATGCAAGCCTGTACATCACTGTCAGATTTTTTGAGCAGTATGGAAAAAGCATTTGCTCTCTTGCCGTAGCTGTGGAGGAAGCAGTGGTACAATGCCAGTTTAAAGGAGGACATATATATTGCGCTGGTGTCGCTGCCTGATGCTCGCAGACACAGATGCTTTTGTGACTGTATGCTGCCTGCCAGGAGCGAGCTGTTATAGCTGGTAGACACTGCAGAGGCTCTCTAATAACAGCTTGTATGGGCTCACTGAATGCTCACAGCGTATCACTGAAGAATTAAGCATGTTGTGCTCAATAGGTCATTCATTACTTTTATATTTACATCTTTTGGCATTCAGCTGCTCTACAATGAGTCAAACAAACTGTTACGGGTCAAAAACTTATATATGTCAAGTTTAAGCTTACATATGTCCAGGAGTCTCTTTTCAGTGGAAAATAATGAAACCCATTGCTTTGAATAGCTGGTTTATTGACCATGCCAAGGATTCCTGAAGGTCAACATGGTGATATTTTTCATGTTTCAGATGTTGTCTATTTGCCATATGCCATAACACATTACATTACCCATATTTTATGTTAAATGCAGCTACTTGGGATGCAAAACAAATTTTTACTTAAAAAGCTGACGTTACTACATTATCTTGTCTCATCAGGCCTCATCATTTACCTGCCAGGGGAGCAGCGGCACAGCTGCCGTTGCTGCAGTGGTGCTGGGAGAACAGCTTACAGCCAGACATACAGGACAGCAATGAAAAGAGACATAAAAAGACCTTATGGCTTTATGTTTCTTTCATATGCTGGGAGACACTGTGGCCAAAAATGCTGAAACCCCTGATGTCAGTCAAAACCTTCATTTACCCAGATGAGATGAATTTTTCAGGGGAGACCTGGTAAAGACAGCAGCAGTTACTGTACTGCTGTAAGGCACATAGCATCTTAATCGCTAGTAGAAAAACAAACAAAGTAATCAACCGACCCCATTAATCTAAAAATACGAGGGACAAAAAATTAGAGCTCATTGACCTACATCTACTTTTTGGAAAGATAGCTGAGAGGTTTTCTTACCTTTGTACTATGTGCAATGGTGCAGTGCAGTTTTGGATTAAAAAAAGCCCTCATAGCACCAATATTAACAGTATTAGACATGCACAGGGACTTGAATAGTGCATAAAAGAATAAAGTTTCAAAGAGTCCACATTCCTCTCTCAGCTTATTCCAATCCCCTCGATGTAACCTCTGTAGGGATCTGTGCTTGCTATCTGACTAATGCTGGCATAAAAGAGGTGCCTGATGAACTCGCCTTCCAATTTACCATCTAATACTTTCTTAATAAATAACAAAAACAACAACAAGAGAAAAACAGAATGATTGTCATTGTGTGTGTGTGTGTGTGTGTGTGTGTGTGTGTGTGGCTTGAACAGGATAAGCAGTTTAGAAAATGGACGAATGGATGAACCCGCTTATTCTTGAGGGTTCATGTTGGATTGGACTGGAGCGTATGCCAGCATACATTGGACAGATGACAAAAAAACGCCACTCATGTTGAGCATGTCGTACTCCATTATAGCCCCTTATACTGTATGTCGGAACACTTCGTTTTGTACTAACTTCCCACATTTTGACAAGACGGGAAAAGAAGAGGATTAAATGCCTCATCAACAATTCACATACCAGCTTGGATCATCTGATGTTGTCCTCAGTGACAAATGTGTTCTGCACTGCAACTCCAAAATGCTATCATAAACTAATCAGTTATGCAGAAACCAACATTAAGCAATCCTTGTGGTAAATGATTATCATCTCCACAATATTTGATTCTGCAAATAGTCTGCATTCAAAAAATACATTTTTAGATGTGAGATAGCTTTGTTAAAAGAAATGTTTCTAGATACAGATCTAATACAACTTTAATGCAACTAAGTAAACAAGATTTTGTATAACACAAGCATTAGCATAATATTATAATACAATGTCACACATGTCTCTAGTGATTTTGGGTGTCTGTGAAATGATTATGGAGAAGTTGTGAGGATGCCTTTGGCTTATGATGGCAGGTGGGGCTTACATTTGTAGTAATTAGGGTTGGGTGATAAATGTAAAATGAGCCACTGAATTGCAAAAATAGAATGTAATTCTAGGTAGGTGGGTGGTTTGAATGTGTGACATCTTGCTCAACCAGCAATGACAGCTGTTCAGCTCCACCGTGTTTCCCATCAACTCCCCTCACCCCAATTTAAGACTGAATTTTTGCACACACACACACACACAAAAACACACGCATATAGTACAAGAACTGGAATATGACTGTCTTCCTTGTGTGTAACTGGAAGGCAACTATAATATATGTCTATTCCCCAGGGAACCTACACGTACTCTCCGTACTTTACACCCATCTACACACACACACACACACACACACACCATCTATTCTGTTATTGCTCTATAGGGACCCATTCGTTTTCACATGTAACATTCAAATTAAGCAGCATGTGCATGTGTGGGCAGGGGGTTGGTACATGTATATATCTCAGTAGGGGAAGGTGGAAGGAGGAGGTGAATACGGATACAGCATGTATGTGAATCCTGTACGCATTTGAGGTTTGTGAATACCACATGTGAGTGACACTGACTGGAGGGAATATATTGATTTTGCTTATTACAAATCATCACAATATTGACTTCTGACGGGTCAATGAACCTGCTCTGTGGTTAAATAGGAAAATTAGTCAGTTATGAGCACATGGGACATATGCATATTACTAGCAATCTTAGCTGTTTTTTTCATGTTACTGTTTTAATTTAGCCCTTGGTTACTATCTATAGACATCTCTATGGTTACATTCATCTGCAGTGTACTCCACTGATTGTATAGATATGGTTACAGTTCCTTGGTCTAAGGATTTTTCTGATTTCCTATTGGTGCAGATAAAGTACTCCTGCTGAACTTGATTTGTAAAGGAAGCTACTGAGCTAAATTAGCTTGTAAGGAAAATCTTTTCAAATCAATATTACAGTTACTACAATCTGGTTATTTGTCTGGTTGTTGATTTTAAGGAGTTCCGTGAGTCTGGCAGCACAAAACTGTCGTGATATTGCATCCACACATTCTCCAGAGACCACTCATGATCTGCCTTTTGGTTACTTGAGTTTTGAAAAATAATTTCATGGTTTAGCTTGTTAGTAAATTACATTATCAACCATAAAAAAATGCCCGCTGTGCCTGCTGGTGAGTGCACTGATGGTTTGCTGACTGTATCTCGCTGGCTTATTGTTGTCACTTGTTCAGATCTCGGGTCAATGCTATTTATATACTGTGATGTTAAAGTATCATGCAGTGTATCTTTCTGCTTTGTCCATCTGACTTAATATCGTTCAAATAACAAGTGCTGAAAACTGCAAACAGCTATACAGTAATGCAGATCATACATTTTGCATAGTTTTGATGCTCAGATGTTTGATTTTACTGCAATGTACAAATCTGCTGTTTTCTGTTTGTCACTTTAACTGGAAACCTTAAGCATATGTGTCTGTAATATTTTCCCATAACAAATTGTGTGGATTGCATTTGAAAAGGTGACTGTCATTGTTTTTGCCCAGGGAGTTAGATGGACAGATAACAGATGGACAGAAATAGAAAAAAGAAGGAGAGATGCCAGCACCAACATCACTGAACTGGACACACAATTGATTGGACTGCCCTGGACCCCAGGGTGTGTGTGTGTGTGTGTGTGTGTGTGTGTGTGTGTGTGTGTGTGTGTGCGCGTGTGTTTAGCCAGCACGATGTGGAAGTTGTAGGTTAATAGGAAGAGGAAGTACAGGGCTTTAGAGATGGGAGGGTGAGTGTGTATGCATGTGCGAGGATGGGTGCACTTACTTATGAGGGCTAAACGTCCTCACAAGGCTCAAACGTGAGAAATATCCTCCAAGTTAAGTGAAGGCATTTAATAATTGCTATAACTTGCGTCTTATTTTACTAGTTTTAGCCAATTTAGCTAGTTTAGTTCCCTGTCAATTATGATTACATTTTGCAGCTACACAGAGGTTTTGTGACACTGCTAGACACAGCTGTACAATAAAGTCCTTGAATGTACTGTATGTCTTATTGGAGAAAAAGCTGAGGGAGAGAAACGCAAAGTGACAGAAAAGTACAGGGATGGAAGGAGGGAGGCTGGCTGAGAAGAGGGGGAGAGGAGGGGATAAATTAGAGAAGACAAGAAGGATGAAACAGATAAAAAGGATGGGGTAGCGGGGCATGCCTGTGGGAAATGGAGGCAATCGATAGAAAAAGATGCCAAAATGTTTGGGGAGGAAAGGAGGGGGAGGTTTGTGTTATATAACTCCAAAATGGCAGCACTGAATCGTGGGGTAGTCTGAATTCAGGAGCACCCTCATCTCTCCTCCAAGCTGACTTCTGTGTAATCAAAGCACAGACACTGTCTCCTGTGAATGAATTGGAATTGCCCAAACCTGAGGGTGAGCCGAAGCATTGTTCATGCATCCCAAAATGTCACAAAAGCAACATTTTTACACTGAGGGATTTCTGCATGCTAAGTATTAAGCGGTGATGGGTCAGAAACATCTCTAACAGGACCTGTTTGATCCCACCTGTCCATCAGCTATGTAGAAGGATTGAGAATGAATCTGATTTTTTTTCCTTCCAATTTAAATCCAGCTCAGGAGATCAAAGTTTTGTTTTGGTCTTTTTTTCCCATTGTTTATATTTTGTTATTTTTAAAATTGAACAAACAACATTCTGCATAATTTTCAGCCCACACACCCACTGTGGAAGTTAATGAATGTACCATCGACACTGATTGCTCTGGAGAACCTGTACTCACAACCATTTACTTAATGTACTGTAATTGAGAACCAGATAAAAATAACACATTAGTTCAAAATGTGATAGCACAATGTGAAATTTATAGGATATATTGCATTACATGTAGTAAAACTATAAGAAAAAAGTCAACATTTCTTTTGTTGCATATTGAAGGAATCTAAATCAAAGCACTTTATTTTTGAGTATTTATGCTATGGCTCATCTTGGATCCTCAGGCATTCTTTTCTCTCCACAGATTGCACTTAGAATAAGTTATCTCTCAGCCCCTACACACTCTTTCTCAAATAAAGTATATGTTCTGTACGTCCTGAGTTGGGAGATAAAATGTGTGAAAAGAGAGCAGTAGGATTTGGAGCAGCATGCAGAGGGGAGCAGCCAAAATAGAGAGAGAATATCAGCAGCACTGCCTGCCAGCCTCACTGAGCTGCTAAGCAGGGCTTAACGATGCCCAAGGGGTTGTGTATGTGTGTGTATGTGTATGTCAGTGTGTGTGTGTGTGTGTACTTTTTTTTGTGTGTGTGTGTGTGTGCTTTCCATCTTTATAAGCCTAAAACAAGTGCTCCATGTTTCGGGGTCAAATAGAGGCCAGAGAATCTGAAATGCAGAACTTTGTTTGAGGGTTGATTGCTTGTCAAGTAGTTTGTAAATAGATGCAGGTTATTTTAATTGCATCAAGATGGCGCGAAGATGAATTTAATTTAATCCTTCGATTCTACCTGCATTGGAGTCCACTTTTGGTGGTCTCTGGTCACATAAGAGATGTAAAATGCAACTGTGTCTTTCAGATAGCATGGCGCCGTAAGGATCTCGCTGTAACATCCTGCAAAACAGCTCTGACTTCCCACCTGTGAACACTGCCATTACATCTTTTTCACGGCAGGTGCTTTTACGCGTCTTTAAAAGCACAGGTGTAACTTACAACATAAATGATGGGTCTTTTTCATTTAAGTGCTCCAGTAATCCATTCCAGTGAGCCAGCATGCACAATAGTAGGGCCCTGGAATTGGGACATCTAAATGGAATTCAGCCATCATTCACGTTAGTAATTAGACACATGCTTTTCCTGCTATGAAATGCCAAAATGCCTGCCATGAAAAGGTCCATCATCCTCTTTAGAACACAAAGCACATCAGGTTTGGAAACTTTTTCTTCTTCAATGCCACCCAAATTTAATTCCTTCAGGCAGTGTTAAATTCAGCTTGTTTCTAGTTCATTTGACTCAGACTGTGAATTCAAATGTAAACTTTCTCCGAACACTGACAGCTGATTTTTTATGAAAAAGTTGTCATATCCACCAAGTTAAGAAAGCATGGAGAAGAAAAAGACATGATTAGCAAAATGAACTGCATTTTTACAGTTTCAGCCCACCACGTTAACGTTTCCAGAGCTTCAGAGGAAAGAGCAAAAGCATCTGAGTTACTGTAGTAAAGCAGACGTTGCTCTGGAGGCCTAATGTGTTTTAATGTCTCACCGCATATTGCCATGGCACTCTGGGAAATCCCAGATTTCCTTGCAGCAGAGGCCAGCTGGTCGAGCCCCAAAGCTGATTATTTTGGGAATGGGGGTGCAATGTGTGTGTGTGTGTGTGTGCGTATATGTGTGTGTGTGTATGTGTCTTCAACTTTATCTCAAGGCCCATTTCTCCTCAGGGGTGGAGGGTCTGGCTGATCAGAAGGATTATATTTTACTGTAAATATCAGTTCACCATCACACTCTCCCAACCTTTACCATTTCATAGAGGAATCAGTAGCTAACAACATATTTAATAAATGTCATGTTTATGTAAAATCACCTGCTTTTGTGCTTATTTTATTGAAAAACAATAATTATTTTCTTATATTTTGTTTGTATGCTTGAATTTCCTGTCAGTAATGTACTTGCAATGGAAAAATTTGATTTCTGTAAACACAAGAATATGCTGTATGTGCTGCAAAATTACGCCCTTTCAGCAAATGGTGTATTACACTGTGTGTGCTTGTGTGTTGCACGTGAAGTGAGACCAGTCAGTTTTGACTTCCTACTTCTTTAACAGACAAAGGTGTTTTTACTGCCAACAACAAGGTATCCCCTGCTACAAAAGTATGTGTGTGTGTGTGTGTTTGTGTGTGTGTGTGTGTGTGTGTTTGCTCTACTGGCCCTGCCTGACCTTGCTTTCCCATTCCCTCCCCCACTGTCATGAGTGGGCAGACACAAAATCACAGCTGACTGTTCAGTCCCCCAAGGTACCATCACATCCGATTGCACCAAACCATTGGTTTTGGAAAATGCTTTAACATGGTGCTGTGCCCCGTGGTGAAAACAAAATCCTACAGAGATGTTTTACAGCTAAAAGAAAGGGGGGAATTGGCTGTAGTAATTTTTTATCTAATAAAAATGACTCAAATGACTCTGGGTCACTTATAGTGACACACACACTGAGAATTATCATCGTACTTTGCAGTTCTTCTCAGCTCTACAGAGCTTTATAGAGTCTTTCAGCTTGTTTTTCAGCTTGTTTTGGTTTTACGCCCCACAACTTTACTGTTTTGGTTCACTCTCAATGCTCTCAGTATTGTTTTTGGCCACAGCAGTCAGCAAAAAAGCTCTGATAAACCAACTGTATGCTACCTGTCACCAAACAGCAGACAGAAAAGAAGTTAGTGACTAGCTAGTTAACTCTGAGCATGTAGCAGCTAAAGAGACAGATATTTTGAGTAGGTGGAGACCAAACCAGAGCTAAAAGAAAAGTGAATATTTGAATTAACATTCACCACATGGCCAAAATACGATTTCAAATGAATGCAAAAGTTGCTCCCTATGTGCTGGGTGTGTAAATAAGCAACTGTAGTAATAGGTGATAATATGTCAGTGCCAAAACAATCTTGTTGTTGCAGCGAAAAAAATCTGTTATTGCAGGTTTAACCAATGAGTTTTAGTTGCCCAACCATAACCACACTTAGGGCTAACCAATTAAAAGTAGTTTGGAGAGGACATTTTGCAGATGTATGTTCAATATGAACAATGTGTCTGATACACGGACAGATATAATAGATGTGGCAAATGTAGACAGAAGTTAGTTTCCTCCAAAATATGTTTCGATAATGCATAATGATTAATGATTTAACTCATTTAGAGAAGATATTATGTTGCAATTTGGTTTTCTGACGTATCTTCTTCCCACATCCTGCATCATCTACTTCTTAGCGAGTTCCTATCTTTCCAACCTGCCTTCTACCTTCTATTCTAACCTTCCTTCGAAGTAAATTTACAACTAATAATGAAACTCCATTGTAGCAGATGGAAATATTTAAAACTGACGTCACATCATCCACTCATTTACCAAACACCCAAAGGAACAAGACAAATACAAACCCAAACAACAAAATTAGACGATGTATCACTGATAGCTGACTGTTAGCGGGTGGTTTGAGGTTTGGGGGTGGATTTTTCTTGCACTTTCCTCCGCAGACATTTTATAGAATTAAGCCGACGACACCTCCAGGAGACAACAACAGTTTCTGCCATCCCAGAACCACCTCCACACCCGCTGTCAGTGCTGATCAGACCCCTACATGTCTACAATACACGCCACCACCACCACCACCACCCTGGCATTACACCTACAGTTACGGTTGTGCTTGGCAAACAATATTTATCATTAACTGTAAAAGAGGCAACGTTTGCGATTTGAAGATACTAAAATTTGTGACAAAAATAGGAGGTGGGGATTTGTGCATCTATCCGGGTTGACAAGGAAGGTCGCAGTGGGGTCCTTGAAGATCCGAATGTGTGTTTCTAATTTGGGTGAGTGAGGAATTAAACAATGTATATATGTACGCATGCCTGGATGTATGTGTGTGTCTGGGTGCATACACAGGTGTCAGCAGGGTATGCCGCAGGAATATCACCCAGAATCCCTCAGTGATCAAAGACTCAAATTGCACCATGGAGAGTGAAAAAGAGGCAGAAAAATGAATAGAAAGACAGAGCGCAAAAACTGGGAGAATGAGAGAAAGACAAATAGAGATGAAGACAGAGATAAAGGCCTGGAGAGAAAGAGAGAAAAGGAGACAACAGTACAGTTTGCATTTTTCTATAGGTAACGGTGAGAACGTGAAAGAGAATGAGTAAGATGGTGAGAAAAGACTAAATTGCTTATAGGATTGAAGAGAAATGGAGATCAAAGCCAAGATGTCATTACACAATCATCAAACGACATCATATAGTTTCATGATCCCATAAATATAAATTAATTTAACACACTGATGAATCATGATGATACAAGACTGCTTTACAGCTTTACCTGTACAGGAGGAAAGAATTTGTGGCAGAGAGATTTTTTTTACTTCAACACATATTTAACCAGAAAGCAGACAAAGAACAAATTGTCATTCAGTGTGAAGAGTTGGCAGAGGCTATGTGTGTGTGTTTGTGCAGGGGGTGGAGGTGATTGCACATTCACACTTCAAAGATGCATGCACATACACTCTTCTGAGGGACTTATTAAGGGGTCTTTATGGGCACATGTAAGAGAAAACTGTTACTGTTTAACAGTCTGTTCCAGTATGTCCTGGTGCAATGAATCAACTGTCCGCAATAAGCCTATGACCATAGAACCACACTCAATTTATGGAATTAAACTTTTTGAAAGAGAAATTGTTTCACACATTCCTATTTGTAAAATTGGTACTGCAATAGACAAATACGTGTAAGTCAGTAAATAAAAGCTTATTTCTATAGCACTTTTCAAAGCCAGATTTTTACAGTGGTTCACCGTTACAAATTAAAGAATGTAAGGCAATTCAAAGTGCTTTACATAAAACATAAAGGCAACATAGGGCAATATAAAATACATTAAAAAAAACACTTAAAAAGAATTAAATAGAAAATAAAAGCAAGATAAAACAGGAGAGTAAAAGTTACAGTGTAGTGTAAGAAATGAATCATTATTTGATTTAATAAAATGTAAGTACAAACCATAGGGAACAATATTGAGATGTAACAGAGTTACTGCTGTCCTGGCTCCCTCTGGGGGCCAGGACAGCAGAAGCTTGATCACCTCTCTTGAACAGAAAGATGATTATATTGTAGGAGTGTCCTGGTGGCCCAGTGGTTAAGATGCATAGATGCATACCATTGTCCCTTGTTTAATTCTGGCCAGGGATATTTGTTCCCCTCTCTCTTTCCCCATGTTTTCTGTCTGTATCTCTACTGTCACTACCAAAATAAGCCAAGATTCCAAATTAATATTTAAAAAAGGAAAAGGATATCATATATTCAAACCAACAATGGAAGTCAGATGAAGACTAAAGTACAAAGAATTTCACAGTTAGGCAAAACTACACCCTAAATTCACACTTTGAGTGTAGCCTATTTGTCCACAACAAAGAGTGAAAAAGATGTAGGGAGACAGAAAATGCTGTCTGGCTGTAGTATGAAAAGAAAATTCTGATGTTTGTGATTGTCATGTGGCTTCTTTTCACTTTCTTTTTACACTTCTTTCCTTTATTGCTGATGGTATGGCGCTTCATGGCCACAACACAGCGCACTGCTGCCAAATAGCAAATCACACATGCCTGTCAATACCATGTCTGCTATTCTCCTCTCTTTCTGTACAGTCTTGTCACCTCTAATAGGACATGTTATTGCTCTCTACATGGGAGTCACTTTTGCATTCACCGTCAAGAAATAATGCTCCTGGGAGTGAGGTGACGAGTAAGGTGACACTCCATCAGGATATTGAGGAATTATTATTATTATTTTTTAGGGATATTCCAATTACTGATGAAATATTAGGCTCCAAAATAAACCAAGTAAGGGACCCTGGATCATAATTTAAACACATCTCAGTGGTAGTACAGTTATTGATCATAAAATGCCCATCTTGTGACACTATAAATACTCAAAAGTTAAATATTCTTAAATTCACAATTCCCATCAGAAAGCAGCATAAAAAGTGTAATTAAATGGGCATATGGTAACAAGGTTTATAAGTACATCACATAGTCGCAAAGATGTAACGCGAAAGGGAGAAGCATTATAGGCACCATAAAGTAATGACGTTACACTTGGAAGGGGTAACGAGGGAGGAGTAGCCTAATCGATTATCATTCGGAGAAACGAGTCCCTCAGTAATGGGGTTCACCTGTGGAGGGTCTGTGATTGGAGAGACTTGCGCTTCACTCCGCCCCCCGGCGCGCTGCCCGCCTCCCCAAACCCAGAGCGCACACCTTCCTCTACCCGCCGCATAGTATGAGCTCCCTTCTCTCCAAGCGGACGCATAACGATACAGATGGTTTCATTACGGCACCCCGCTCTATGCTAACCGAAACTGCTGTTTAGGAAAAAATCTCCCTCCTGTTACCGGTTGTGTTTTTTTTTGGATGCGCCATGCAATCTCGCTGGTGGAGTTGTGGCATTCGGCTGGTGGCATGGACGTGGGTTTGGAGTGTGGCATTACTCGGAGCGTGGTGCATCCCCGCAAACGAAGGTAAAAACACGCACAGAGACTCTTTGGGGTTAATGACACCGCTGATTGGTAAATGGCTGGCCTTTCATTGACACTGACAAGTCTGACCGGTTAAAGGTCCGTCTTGTGGGCTACCTCTGGTGACCCAGACCGTCGGTCTCCTTTGGGCTGGCTGTACGGTTCCGACGCCGTTTGACCAAAAAGGAGGTCGCCTATATAATGAGCAGATAATATTTATGACAGCTGTGTCCCCACGTCTGTAATGACTGTGTGTTCCGAAACGGTAGAAGCTGAAATAAAAAAGGACCTTTGGACAGAACGTGCGTCTCTCCAGACAGCCAGTCCTTTGAGGACTTGGCAGCGCCGTCAGACGCGCAGTGCGCTGCAAAAATCACAATGTTGATCTAAACGCTGTCCTGTGCAGCGTGTAAGGTGCTCATACTGCTGAGTTGACACTGACATCAACGTACTTTATGGTATTTAAAATAAAAGACACAAAAACCCCGATAGGAATTGCCATTTCCTTGACTTGGCTTTGTGGTATAATGCTTTTTAACAGCAACAACAACGTGTTTTTTTTTTTTTTTCATCTCTTAAAATAATGGGAACTTTAGGGCTTTTGCTGCGATATTTCTCTTCATCCCCTTTACGATTATTTTAGGTTTAGTCAAGTCTGGCATTCTGCCTTTTTTAAAGATGCGGACTAAATCCTTTTAACTTGTGAATCCTGTTATCGTGCCTGACAGCCAGTGAGTTCAGTTGGTAGTCGCTTGCAGTAATGTCACTTATCTTGTCAGATATTAACAGTTTTATTTAGCACCACTCATAATTTGGCGCAATTATTTTCATATGCGTGCAGTGGGTTGCAAACTGTTAACTAATCCATTTTCATCTCAACCGAATGAATGCACCTGCATTCCCCCCCCGACTAAATGCCAAATGTGGACATTTGCAATATGGCTTTAAAAATAAGAAAAGGGAAAAGAGTAAAATGTGTGTAAACAGTGTGTCAAATATTGTTCCCACGCTATTGTCCGCAGACTGAGCAGCATTTTAATAGCTCGAGATGAATGCCATTGTGTGGGGCTATTAGACAGCATTATCCGGGAAAGAGAGAACATTCATCAACCTGCTCATTCTTCACATGGCAGATTTATTTGCCCAGATTCACAAAAGTGGTTCCCAAAGTGTGACCATGGGACACTCAGGGGTCCTGGAGAGGTTTGCAGGGCATCCTTCTGTAACATACAAAATAGTTAAAGTTCACCTTGAATGCGTAGGTTACCTCTTTGTATCAGGGTCCTCTGAATTGGATTACTGCACTGGAGGTTTGGGCTTTTCTGTTTGTGTTTCACGGGATAAAGTGAATTTTTTGACACTGGTGCAAACAGGTTCCACAAAAGAGTGAAAGGTTTAACATTTCACCAAAATCACTCGAAAGGAGTATTTTACTTAGACTCTATCCAAACCAATTACTCATGAGATTAGTTGTATTTAGCATCAATACCTGCAGTTTGAAATACTTGAATTCCCATTTGGTTAAAACACAGCCTTCAAGCTTCAGGCTGTGAGAACTGTGAATCAATGGCAGACTGGATAATAAGTTTGTGTTTTGACTGCAGTGAATGAATAGAGAGAGAGTCCTTAAAGTCCTTTTAAGAAGTTCTGTCTTCATTTATCAAACCTATCCTTTGTTTTGCTCAGCAACAGCACATTATTAAAAACCGGTATTAAAATTCACATAAAATAAAATTGTGAAACACCTAACTCTAACCCCTTAAGAAGTTTTTGCCAGAGGCTGCTATTCATCACCAATTTTAGATTCATTTGGCTCCTATTTGCATTGCAATGGATAATCAGACATTGCATGCGTAATTGGAGAGGAGGGTTAAGCCCATATTTAACATAACCACTATTCTCTCATTGGGCTAATTTATTGTAATTGAAAAAGTATCATTTAACCGTTTTTTCAGCTCGCTTTAGACATCTTTGAGAAAATCACTGGGGACTTTGGCCACTTGCCCGTCTCATTTTTTGCCTTAATATGAGAGTTACATCCTGTCAGGCTACATGCAGCGTAATGTGTCTTCACATTACACAGCAGACTTATTTCATCCAACAGTTTTTCAAATTGAAGTTCACCTTTCATTTGCATCTATATGCTGAGTTTGTACCCTGAATTAAAGGGAAAAAAGTGAACGGAGAAAAGTCCTGATGACTCCTTAATTATATTAACATTTCTCTAACAGTGAGGACAGTTACCTTGCAGTGGGGCTCCACCACTGATGAATGATACTGAGGAAAACTGTACATAGTGTGCTACCTTGATTAATTTCCTCTCTTGAAGCTAATCCATTCTTATTTAAATTGCTCAATTTTTGATGCATAGCCAGATGCCTCACATCTGCTTTAGAGATTGTTATTGTGTCTGACTACTGAGGATGATCTGGGGTGTGTGGGCCTCCACTTTAGGGAGTTTAAAACCCATCAGTTTGCTTTTTGTTGGCAATGGTGTTGATCAAATGAGGATGGTGGATTTGGGTTAATTACAGTAAATGGCTTGAAAGGAGTGTGTGTTTGCCTGTGTGTCTGTGTGTGTGAGAGAGAAGGCAGGCCATTAAGCCCGGAGCGATCCAAGCTAACATGTAAATGCCACAATCAAACTTCATGAGGCACAGACAGAAAAAAAGGACTAAAGAGGCAAATGTGTTGAGGAAATTACAAGTTTTATACTTTAACTACTGGTTTCAGAAGTAGGAGGTAAGATATGGTTGTATTAGGGATCACTGAGGTCAAGTTGGCACTTAAACCCATCACCTGCAAGAGGGCTAAAAGTGAGCAATTGAAAACGAATACCCAGGCATCCTTATTCCTCTCAGATCCAATATTCAGTCATTTCACGGAGAATTTTATCAGTGTTCCCCATGCTGAAAATCCACTAACTCTTCAACATATTTGAAATACTTAGATTATCCTTGAAGTAATGTCACTACAAGACTTTAAATCACATCATTCATTCAGTGGTGATGACTTTTAATAATGAGTTCTGTAGATCATTGTCACGGCTGAGCTCTAACTTGTTAGGTGGTTTGATCCTTTGGGAGAGCAGGAAACAGTGAAAGAGGTAACATATCCCTTATGATCTAGTTCAGCGTCACTTATCTCTTCTTTATGGCCTAATTAGTTGACTAATCGCCTCCTAAGGACATCTTTTATTATTCTATGCAGAGCAGTGGAGACAGTGAGACTAGAGGTGTGTGTGTGTGTGTGTGTGTGTGTGTATGTATGTGTGTGTGTGTGTGCAGATGTCTATTCTTGTGTTGACATTGTTGCAGGGCTGATGTGAGGACTGGCTGTTTTTATAACATGGCTTCTCATAGGGCGTGGCGTGATATTGTACTCAACAGCTGGTTTAAGACATGGATAATATTTTTAAGATTAAACCTTTGGATGATTGATCGAGTCTCTTACAAACAGTGTTAGTGTTTGTATCAATGTTACACTAGGAAACTTCTCTTGTTGCCAGCTTCAAACAGCGGCAAGAAACACTGAAAATGTTTAACTTGCAGTGCCCAGAAATCTTGCAGAGTTAAGTCAGCAAGATATTCACTTGTTTTTGCCAGCCTGGCTGGTCTGTGATGCTTTATGAAATCCAAAGGAAGAGAGAGGCAAAACATCTAATAATGTGGAGTCCAGCTTCCACTGTATTGAGCACTCGCACACAATTTTAATTTGTCACTTCCTGTGGGAAAAGAATTGACACATCCAATCCCAAAATTTCAATGAGTTAATAGTGTGAAATCCACACCAGTTGTCATGAATGGAGCATTAGTTATGCCTCTCCAAAGACAATACTAGTAATTTGCATAGAAATGTCATATTTAATGCTGATTTAATGGGAAAATAATAATATTGCACTTATGGGAACATTTTTTTGAATAAGAATATTTTTGGTTCTTGGGCGCCTTTCTTGCGAGTGTGATTACACTTTATCCCAGGATTTGTCAGCTTAGTGGACAAAGTTAGGAAGATAGCGGTTTAAACTACAGTTTAAATCGACAGTGGTTAAAAACCTTTTACACGACTTATATCAGGGAAAAGAGCCCATGATCCCAGCCCCTCAACTTGATACAGTATACCATTAGAAGAAGTGATAGCATGCAGAATGCTGCTAAAGAAATATGTATGGAGAAGTTGCTGATCAGAGTTGGATTAGATCACATGTTCCAGGTGGGTTCACTGTGGATGATGTGAGCATATACAAACCTAAACTGGTTATACTGAAGCAATAACCATCTGAAATGTAAGAAGCAGTCGTTCTCCAGCACCTTATTGTTGTTTTGATTGGCCAGAATTTTTATTGAAGCGCTCAACATATTTTTATCCTTGTAAAATGCACACTGTTGCATGCTTAAAATCACTATATACCTTCAAAGGTAGAAAAGGACTAAAACAGTGAATTTACAGATTAACATCTCGTAAGGCTAAGTATTCTGAAGAGATTGTGAAAGGGAGATTTCTAAGACCAGCTAGCATGTAGCAGATACTACTTTGTTCTTTCATGGAGACGATAAGCTCGATAATGGATCATTCAGTTGGACTTTTTCTTTTATTGTTTGAGTACACACTGTGTCAGACACACAACAAGCCAAACATTATCATAAATGAGATAAAGAAAACTGAACTCTGGCCGGACTAAACTTGAGTCGCGTTTATGACCGTGCGTGTCATGTCATGGCAAACTCAGATGAGTTTTGAAGCTGTTGCAAGACAGCCTAAAAGGAGATACACCATATGTTCATTGATGTGATTTAGTGTACTCCGTGTCTGTGAAAATGCTGTTGTGGAATTGTTCTCTTTATGTTACATCATCCAGTAACCACCATTAGCACGAACGGGCTACCGGGCTAAACAGGCTTCAAGCTGAGCTCCATGTTGACACTGTGGGACACATCCATGCCATATCATCATATGAAGTTTTATCTTTATCCCAAACAGTTTATTCTGTGGTAAAACACAGAAAGAAAAGAAAAGGTTGCAGCTTGACGACATGTTCACTGCTTTGACTTTTGCTTCCAAATGTGTCCAAAAACTCCTCTGTGAGTTCACAGTTGCCTCGGTGAGATGCACCTTTGACAAGAACTTTTGTGACTTTGTTGTATAAGTATTTGGACACACTGATAGGGAAGATAAGACAGAACTCACAAGACTACACTGTCACCAGTGCTGCACAAGAGGAGTTGGAAACATTTTTTTGAGGAGTGCAGTGGTCAGGTAATTGCACTTGACAGCTTACAACTGAGAGGCTGAGAAAGGAGGATTTTAATGGATCAGTTTGAGCTGAGAGCACTGTTGGAGTATAGAGTTGAGTGGCAGTTTTTGGTCAACAAGATGCACAAAAGTGCAGTTCCACTAAAGAGTGTGAATAGATAATAGCCACTGTTCTTAGCACAACACTCCAGGCCATGCCAAGTGTTATGTCAACTCTGACTTGTGCAGTGACTTTTGGCATGTAAACTACTGTGTACTAAAAATTCTTTCAAATTCTCATGTCTTCATTTAAAACCAGTTTAGTATATTATACATATGGAAAGTGCCCCTTATTCTGTCAGCCTATAAGAGCCACACATTCAGGGAGGAAATCGAATAGAAATTATGTTACAGTACCTGTCCAAAGTTTTGGTCTGAGAACAGCTCTGGAGTGAATTTACAGTATCTCTACAGATCGAATGAGTGTTAGAAGCTTGGTTACAGGATGTGGAAGTCAGTTTCTCAGTTATGTCCTTTTGTTTTGATTTAACACTAGAACCCCCAGGAGTCGCTGTATACCTAAAACCGCCAATGTGTAAAATTTACCCGCTATTAGAATGCATTGATTTTGTGATAATTTCTGCTACCCATTGCTCAATCACACTTTTGCTCACACTTTGTGCACTTCCCACAAGCAGCATCCGAGCACTTCAGGCATTTACAGAATATTTTATTGTGTTTGCATTCCGCCTTCACAGGTCATTTTCTCCTGTGCTCCTCTGCACCTGTGAAGGGCACGTCGGTGGCTCTTTTGATGCCATCCACTCTGCGCTGTTGTAGTTATACACTAAACACAGTCTGAATTTAAATGCAGCATACATTTTAGAAAAAACGATTGACTATTGCAGTGTTTTTTATAGGCTTACGTGATGACGATAATAATCTAAAGTGTTCTTCCTGCTTGTCTGTTTCAGACTGGCATGCATCCAAATAATTCTGCATACAAAAATATTGTATATATTGTAAATATTGTATATAGTCTATTTCATAAATGTTTGTAGGTGACATATATATGACATATATTTTTAATACTTTTGCCTCACATTTCACAAAGGCTCTGGATCTCTGTCAGATGATGACCCATTATTCAACCCAGGACACTTCGTTCAGTCCTGAAACCTCTCCTTCATTCAATGCATAGAGCAAGTCTAATGCCTGTTTTGCATTCATAACTCTTTCTCTTATCCAAATTGAAGGTTAGCCTATAAATTGACACAACTCTGTCACATGTGGTAGTAGACAAAAGGCGCCAACAGAATGTTTATCTAAACGCACAAAATTAATATATGAAAATGACTGCATTCTCTATGGGGGTAAATTGTACCCGCTGACGCTTATGGGTATAACATTTAACAAAAGGGGGGCTACATAACAATTTCAGAAAAAATTAGAGACTGGGGAACTTGAATATTGTATTGCAACAAAGTTACATAGAATGGAAAAACAGCAGCAGCTAAATTTTACCCATTGGCGGTTCTAGTGTTAATTGATTGGTTGCTTTTCTATACTTAGACTGTCTGTGTTTTTAATCTTTAACAGTGAACCTGCTGGATTCTCGCTCTGTGATGGGAGACCTAGGATGGGTGGCCTATCCTAAAAATGGGGTGAGTAAGACAATTGCTAAGATGTTTCAGTTGTTCAATCAAATCAATTTTGAAGTTGCTGATGATGTCATTGTTTCTTGATTGGTTGTCTTTTTTGAGGCACATGGTTTCTTCTGCTGATTAGAGGTATTTAGATGTCTTGTCTTGTCTTGACACAGTTAATGCACCATGACATGAAAACACATCAAAGCTATGCAGTTTAAATATCTTTGTAGTGTTTCGGCAGATTCTTTAAACCCAGTTATTCATGAGCAATGATCAAAATTATGTGATAACCAACAGATGAAAAAATGATTAGACTATATCTGAAAATGAACTTGTGTCCATCTAAAACGAACGATCAGCTACTGCTTATAAGCACAGTTTAGGTAGTTTACATTGTAAACTCACTTACTGTGTATGATAAAAGACACCTGTAACTTTATTATTTCACACTGACGTACAGGCTCCTCATTTGTTTGATCAAAGTTAAAGGTCATTTCATTTCCAGGAACTCTCAGTTCATTATCAGGGTAAATTGAATTCATGAATAAGATATTGAAAGTCACCATGGAATATATTATTCTCAAGCCAGGAATTGAGTTTCCATTTCCAAGTATTCCCAGGGTGAAGGCTAATTAGGGAATT
This sequence comes from Siniperca chuatsi, assembly GCF_020085105.1. Classification (NCBI taxonomy): domain Eukaryota; kingdom Metazoa; phylum Chordata; class Actinopteri; order Centrarchiformes; family Sinipercidae; genus Siniperca; species Siniperca chuatsi. The sequence continues at coordinate 17,769,816 of NC_058059.1, forward strand.
ACTTACTTGAGTTGGAAAATAGTTATTTCATGGTATTATAGTGTATTTTAATGAAAAAGAAATTGTGTTTAAAAACATGTCTTAATGTATTCTGGAGTTTCAACTCTACCTCGACTCATGAGACAGTAGTTCACAGCCGAACCTGCCTCCTTTCCTGGGAAAAATGTAATTCCCCAACCTCTGGGGGAATTGATAGTGCTGTGGTTGGTTTAAACAGATCCACATGGAAAATCTCTCATATAGTCACAACTCCTGTTGGCAAATATGCAGCTATACACACCGGACCAATACTGCTGACCAGAGTGTTTCTCAGCCCTTGGTTATTCAATTCACGGCCCACTCTGTGGCTGTATGTAGATGGGAGCGACAGTGCTGACAAAAACAGCCATATGCACAATCATATTAATGAAGATCTAATTATGGTGTGTGGTTTCTACAATGTAACTGCATAAATAACTGCGTTCAGGGTAGACAGAGGGAGAGAAAATAAAAGACATAAGAGAAGATGTGTTTTTATTCAGAGGTGATTAAAATATTTTTTTTTTTTCTATTGAACTTGTTGTCTGACACTGAAATGACAAACATGTCTGACCAAAAAAATAAATAAATAAAAGTATTCCCTGTTTGGCATTTTAAATAACAGACGTTATCGTTGTTGGCCATTATAATTCTTGTCGTGTTCAGTATTTGTATGGCAGAACCCAATCTGCAGCACACTCTCGCACGTTCTCCACACACAAACACACATTCACACTTGGCAGCACACTTCCGTGGCTAAATAAGATGTTGAGGAGGCACGGAAGTTTTTTTTTTTTTTTTTTTTTTGTTTGTTTTTTTTCTCAAGTTCCAGATGGTTTGTTTCATCCCTGATTTTACCCCCCCCATCGTCTCATCTCTTTTTCTGGCTCAGCTCTCATCCCTGTCCCTCATATCCTTCCTTGTGCGCAAACATGCATTTTACTCCTTATCCCCATTTTCTTCTTATTCTCGTCATCTGCTTGTCTTTTTATCTCATTATCTTTTTCATTTTCCAAAGCCTCAATGTGCTTTGAAAGTTCTTGCATTTAAGCAAGGAGATGGAGTAAAATAAGGGCTTTAAAAAGTGTTTGAAATTTGATGGATGCCCTTGAAATGTTATGACTCGTTTCAATGAACATCATGCCACTGACACAGTAGCTTGAAGTGAAGACTGTAGATTGTAAAACATGAATATCTGAGAGAGCGTAAATCACTGAAAACCCGTCTCTCCTCATCTATGGCGAGCTCCTTGAACTTTAGTGTTTAGAGTTGGGGCTTCTTCTCTTCTTTATTCCCAGACTTCTTTATACACAAGCACAATATAAACTGAAATTAGAAAGGCCTTAAGAAGTGCCCTTTTTAAAATCTAATTTGGAAGTCAGTCTTTAAGATATCATCGCTAGCAGGAGGCTAAAGTCATTTTTTGCCTTGAGGCCCCGTAGCAGGTTAATCTGGCAGTGTGGAGAGAGGTGTGGTGTAAGACAGAGGTGGAGAGAATTAGGTGATGGAGAGCCAGACAGTAACAGACTGAGACGGACAAGGAGTGTGAGAGAGAACTTGTAAGGAACCAGGCTTCCTGTGACCTTGAGAGTACAAGTCCTCATGGGCAGCCAGGAAGACAATGATAAACTGGAGAAAGACAAGAGAGGAGAGAGTTTGTAGCATTTAAAGTATCTCAAAAGCGGTTACTTTTGTCTCCATCCCATGTCTCATTGTGGGTTGATGACAGCAGCAGAGCAGATGAGGTTGATGAGGGTTTAGGAGACCGAAGAATAGAGAGAAATAGTTGTAGACAGATTTTAAAGCAATTAATTTGCACTTGGGTAGGGACAGAATGTTGGACATTATTCCTATCTTATTTTGATGATCCAGACAACATGATCTTTAGGAGGAAAACAACCACCAAAGTTCAAGAAAGTTACTCGAAACTCTACATTTGACTATAGTTAGAAGACACTTAGATGGTATTTAAAATATCAAAATTGGAATTGCAGTTGGTTAATGAAAGTTTGCATCCTAAGCATTAATTGTAATGCAGTGTTGGACAAAAAGGGGAAAAAAGCAATGAAGATGAAGGTGAGAAAAACAACATGGAGGGATTTTAGTTCCTTGCCCATTGGGACTATTGGGCTGTAAACCCTTTGTCATATAATACTTCCATTACTTCCTGTTCCCACTGCATTGGATGAGTGCTTGTTCGTAGATTGGTTGGACTGCCGATCATATGCCATTTGGTGGATGTTTTTATCTGCTGCTTCTTCAAGCATCTTGAAGGGACAGGAATAAAGTAAGAAAAGTCAGGAACGAGGTGCCATTAAAGGGATGGATCCCACAATATGGATCATTTTGCTGTCAAATCCATCTGTCTCCATTACCTCCCATCAGTCTGGCAAATACAAGAACCATTTTTCTCTGTCCTTATCCAAACATTAGTATGCGACATGTCCACTGGGCCTGTAAAGGCCTGGACACACCGAGCCGACCTCAAAGAACGTATCACTGACAAAGGCTGACTGGTGAAACTCTTTTGTGTCGCCTTACGTCACCTCAATTCTTCTGAAAATTGAAAACTGAAAACTTCAGAAGAAAACGCAAAGACTGTAGCCGATGGCTAGCTGACGGCTGACATGCACCACGCTCTGAGCCTGCATGAGAGGAGAGGAAAAAGTCAGTAGAAAACCTAAAGTTTCATCATTGCACAAAGACGAACAAGCCAAACTAGCCCACCATTTTCCCATCACTTAATCTGTTAGCATTAGCATATTTGTCCATATATGGTGATAATGACAAACTGGTTTTGGCCAAATGTGTTACGCATATGTAGTTTTATGACATAATAATAGTCATGTCTGACAACATTTAGATATCGGACTGATGACCACTAATGATGCTTAAGCTAATGTTACTGTTAGCGTCACAGACTGACAGGACTTGCTACTTCACCCCTCTGAAAACTGGAGGTCCTGATTAAGAGCTTTTCAGATGATAAGCTTAAACAACGATATCAAACATTTGAAAGTTTAACTGGGAGATTCTGACCACTTTCACACTCAACAACTACTGAGCTAAAAGTTACCTACCTGAAACTGAAACCATTCAGAGAACTCTTTCATCAACTGCCTCCCCTGATTCAGCATGCTCAGTTGACTAAAGATAAGGGCAAGCTAGCATCACAGGTGCTGAACACACTGCGAAACCTCTGGGCAATGGTCAGGCACAGACACTCAACGATGGCCCAATGACAGCTAACAGTTGGTTTGGTGTGTTAGGGCCCTAAACTATGTCCCTAATGAGGAAGGGAGTGGCTGTTTGAGGAGGGTTTGCTTAGAGATTTGCCGTGCTGCAGATCCTCTTTTTTGCCATAGCACATTACAGTACCATGAAGGTGGGGTAAAAGGGACAGAAGAGAGGCGAAAGATAAGAGAATGGCGGAGATTAGCTAAGGAAAGGTGTGACAGGAGGGAGGGCAGGAGGAGAGAGGCAGAAATTGGGGACAAGGAAGAAGCTGCAAGTGGAGGAGGGTGAGATGTAGTAGTGGGGAAGCGATCGAACAGTGTTTCTGGGTTAGACATAAGATTGGATAATTTAAAGGAAGAATAGAGGACACATAGTGGGAAAATGATGATAGACATGGATGAAATGAAAAGGCGGAGGAATGAGGCACGAGAAGAGGGATGTTAGAGAGAATGAGATGGAGGCAGAAATAGGGAAAATGGGGGGGGGTTATTGTATGGTTAGGAGTGAGAGGGACAGCTCTATTACAGTGTGGTGACGGTCAGCAGTAATGGGCGGTAATAGTAAGTTGGGGACAGCTTTGTAGACTTAGAGCCAGGAGGGCACTCAGCACAGCCACAGGGGGGTCTGCTGACAGATGTGACATGTGGACACACACGCACTCCCACACACACATAATAGTCAACAAATCAAACACACACACTAATGAGGAGCTAGAAGGATGCTTATTGGGACAGTTCAGTGTAGGGAGCAAAGTGAGAAAGGGCAGGAAGTGGAGAAGAGACCAGGCAAAGGTGAAAGAGAGGTTAGGGCTGCATTGGGACCAAAAACTCTCAATCTGTTGGCTTTTTAATGTTCACATCAAAATAAGACGGTGTAGTCCCTCATTCGTCCAGGACGGACAGATGAGGATGTAACATAGAGTAGCTTAAATTTCTAGTTCCCGTCCCATTTCTTCACTATTGAGAATGACTTCCGGATGGGAGCCGAAACGTCTTGATTCTGAAAACAGTGTCCAGATGACTACGACTGAAACCCTTTCTACGTTCACATCAAAGCATCAATTCACCCAAATCACACCAAACACATCTTACTGCTAGCAGTATGTAGCCTTGCAGATAGTTTTGGTTTTATGTGTTCTGCTGCCATCCTAATAATAAAATGTCAGCAAATGTTCATGTTGTGTATGATGCAGAAACATCCCTTTTTAAGAAACAATGTCCTTCTTACTCAGGATAATTCACATTGTTTACTGTAAACAATTTCTATAGTAGTGTAGTAACTTTGCATTATTCTGAGTAACTGGGATATTGTTTCAAGGAAAGAAACAGCAGAAATCTCGGAAACAGATATCTAAATGTCAGTGGGTAAAATTGAAAGTACATGTATGGCTAAATACCACTTGGCTAAAGTGGAAAAATGCCCTTTTCTTGGAATTTGGTTGAACTGACCCTTTTTAAGAAGAGGTTGTGTGAATTGCATTAAAGTGAGCTGGGTGCACTGATGATTTCAGTATCACGTTTTTTTTAAAACAAATGGATGGTGAATTGCTTCACAGAATCATTCAAAGACGAAGAGGCAAAGCAGAAATACAGTGGTGTGAAAAAATGTTTGTCCCCTTCCTGATTTCTTAAAAATAAGAAAATAAGAAATCAGGAAAGGGGCAAACATTTTTTCACACCACTGTAGATCTACTGTAAAATGAACATTTATTAGCGTTTAAAAGGTACACTAATAGTGCATGCTTTTGCTTCTGCAGTTCCTCACATTAGCATAGGTGGTCCTGCAGCATTTGTATGTTGCTCTCTGTGTTTGACCTTGGAGGCCCCTACCCACCTAATACCATGAACAGTCTTTAAAGATCCCATGAAATAGGCACTTGGTCTTCTTTGAAAGTAGCTCCTTCATGGAAAACTATGCTTAAAGTCATCACAATCCTTCCTTTATGCCTGTCCCTACCAAATCAGGCTTTTTCTCCATAAATAATAGCCCTTGGTTTTATACTTTAGAGGTCTAATTTCTAGCCCCCAACATTAAAAGGAAATAAATCACATCAAGGAAGTAAGGATATAATTTCATGGAACCTTTGAAAACTTTAATGTGTGTCTCAGTGCTCAATTCATAAGATATTTACTTGCAAGTGGCTCATGTTAAATCATTGTTTGACTCATTTCAAAGAGTGTCATGTCTCATTTACATAAGTAATCAAACACTTTTAAGACAATAGAGCTGCACAGTGGGAGGACTTCCAGTGGCAACAATGGCAACCACGCTTTATACACAAATACAAAAACACAAACCCATTTGATTCCAGACAAAACCAGAGAGATACTAATAATGATTTGTGTGTGTGTGTGTGTGTGTGTGTGTGTGTGTGTGTGTGTGTGTTAAGCTGTGTAAAGCTCAGAACAGGCTGGTGGATCTGTGTGATCTAACCAGTAAAGAGGCTTAATGTCTGCACTGGGACTGACTGGGCTAGAGTCTGGGAGAGATAGGGACTCACACAAGTACACAGATCTGTCTGTGCATCTACAGTATACTTGTGAGTAGGCATGGGACGATATGAAAATTTCATGTCACAATTATCCTGGCCAAAATAATTGCGGTTCATGACATTATCCCCACTATCATCAACATATGCTTAAAACTCATAAAATGGCACTAAAACATACTGGAATCACTTTAACTTACATTTTGTTAAGAAACTATTTTTTTTTATTGGAGCACAGATAGGACACATCTTTTTAGTGAACATCCTTTTTAGTGAAAAACAAATAATCTTAAATAAGGTATTCATAAATCATAAGGTCCCCCTGCATAAATAAAGAATAAATAAATTTAATAAAAAATAGCAACATTGTATTCTTTCTTACATGATAATTCCTGTATTATCAGGCTCTATTTTTCACTTCTCTACCATGATGTCAAATGGTACAGACAACAATTTCATCAGTTGCATTAGTGTATATATATAATTTACCCCTGACGAAATACAGGGATTATCCTTAAAATAAAGTCCAACTGGCATTGTGGCATAGTCAAACTGTCCTACTTTTGGACTCATTTTAGTAAAAAAAAGACAAGCACTCTTCTGTCATCAAACAGTGCTGATAGTCTTGTGGCCTAGAGAGTGAGGCGTGCCAAACCATGGCAAATCAAAATAATCAGGAAACCAATATAGGACTGTACGTTAGCAAGCTAGACAGCTTTTTTTCATGTCACTCGTGAGGATATTCACGATTATCCCGATAATGGAAATTAACCACGATCATCTTATCTAGAGTGTTTTTTATCCCGATCCACGATAAAATTGGATATTGTCCCATCCCTACTTGTGAGGACCGTTGTTAACATAATACATTTACTATAAAGCCAACCTTAACCTAAGCCCTGTCTAACTCTTAAACTAAGTGTCAACCCTCAAACAGCCCTTTAAAGAACTGAAGTTGGTTATAATGTCCTCACTTTCCAAAAATGTCCTCCCTCTCAAGGTCTAAAACTCAAATTGGTCCTCTCAAAGATACACAAATGATTCAGAAACTGAATGATAATAACCAGAAAACAAGAGGCAGGGAGGAATGGGGGGAAAAAGACAGATGGAGAACAAGACAGAGGGAAGAGAGAGAGTAAAGACAAAGACAGAAGGTTGTACACAGCAAGGATTGATTAATATGGGCTATTAAGCTGTAACACCAGATCATAGTCTGGTCCCTCTGGTCATATTATGGTGACATGATGAAGCGCCTGTATTAGCCATGGGAGAGTGCTAGTGATGCAGATAATAGCCACGTCCCAGGAGACCTGCAAAGGGAATTAATGCTGCTGTCTGACACACACAGGCATGGATGCAGACGCTCACACACACACACACACACACACACACACACACACACAAGCTTGAACACTGACAGAATCATTTACATATATGCACACACACAGGCAGGAATGGATACACACACACGCGCACACACTTTATAGAGGTATGGCTATACAGTACGCCCAGATGAACACACCTTTTAAGTGCATGTTAATTCTTTTTTCTGCTGACTAAAACTTTACCCCTTATTCAGGGTAAATGCATAATACCCTGTAACATTATCTCATTCTTTTCTGTCTGTTGCAATAGGAGGAAATGAGGTGGAAGGGATGAGGATTATTCTGCTATCTATACCTAGCCCCACACACACACACACACACACACACACACCCTCTGTATAAATTCCTCACTACTGTTAAGCCTTTGCTGTAGCTCATTCTTATTACATTTCCATGGTTCTCAATTCTCTGTACAGCTGGGTATCATTAGAAATTTTCCGATACTAGCGTAGATATACCATACCGGAATTTTGGCAGTGATACCAAAACTATACTTTTATTTATTTTTTATTTTTTTAATCCTTACATTCAGAAATACTGTAAGCATGTTTTTCTACAAAGACCTATTAAAAAAAGGAGCCAAAGCTCTCCAATGTTAAATGTTGTCTAAGCAGCCGTACAAGAACTTCATCTAAATAAATAACAGTCTGAAACTTCCAAAATTATGATTTTAAATCTGAAATTGTCTGTTCAGATTTGTTCTCTTCTTCTGTTTCTCGGTGCAAACGACATTTTGGTCAGGAGTGGTGGAAAGTAACTATATACATTTATTCAAGTACTGTACTTAAGTACATACTTTACTTGAGTATTTCCATTTTATACAACAAGGTTTCTACGGGTCCTTGAAATCCTTGAGTTTGTGAATTTGAGGGGGAAAAATTTAGGCCTTGAAAGTTTTTGAATATAGACATAGATCATTTAAAGTGCCTGAATTTATATATTTTGTGCAAGGAAAGAAATTGAAGTTATTTTTATTTATTTATTTATTTATTTTTATTATCATAATTTTTTTACTTAAAATAAAATCACCGTAACACAGCACAATTGAGAAGTGTTCACACATGCAGGCCTGCTTTTTAATTGTTGCCTGTGAGCTTCTGTAAAGCGATGTTGTAACAGTAACTAACCTTGATCCGTGTCTCAAACTATGCTGTCCTTGGATTTGAGGGAATTGGGCCTGGAAAGTCCTTTGATTTGATGTTTAAGAAGGTGTGTTAACCATGATAACGTTTATACCTCTACTTAATAACATTTCAGAGAAATTTTGTACTCCTCTGCTTTTATCTGATATTTACTAGTTACTTTTCAGATTAGGATTTTAAATAAACAAAACATAAGCTTATAAAATACAATGCAGAGTTAAAGATTAAACCATGTGTTTACCAACCTTTTTGGCTTGTGATGCCATACAAAAATGCAGATGTCTCTAAGGTGTTAGCAGTTCCACCACAGATTTCCTCTAAATTTCTCAAATATTTTCATTTAAAGAAATGTTTGTGGCTCAAAGAGGTAAAATTATCAAATAATTCACAATAGTCGCAAAAAACATCCAAAATATGAATACAAATTTGTGTTTCAGGACTGTTTTTCTTCTTTGCTACCCCAGTTTGGGAACCACTGGACTCAACTACCTAAGTGTATATAAAGTAGTTAAAAGTAGCCCCACCTTGACCATGTGACGACATTTCATGTACAATAATATATCAGTCACAGAGGATGATTTACTGTAGAGCAAGTACTTTCACTTTTATAAAGTATAGCTTGCTACTTGTGCCTTTTTAATTGGGATTTTGAATGCAGGGATTTTACTTACTAGTGGTACTTTTACTTATGTAAGGGAACTGAATACGTCCACGCTCGGCCAGTGCCAAAAAACGAATGAGGTTCGATACCCAGCTCTACTTCCCTGTTATCAAAGGGAAGCGATCCTCTTTTGTTTTATCTTTCCCTCTTTTTCTCTCTCTTCATTAATCTCCCTCTTTTCTCTGCCTCAGTGGGAGGAAATCGGCGAAGTAGACGAGGACTACGCTCCCATCCACACCTACCAAGTGTGCCGTGTCATGGAGCACAACCAGAACAACTGGCTCCACACCAACTGGATCCTGACCGAGGGCGCCCAGCGGGTCTTCATCGAGCTCAAGTTTACCCTGAGAGACTGCAACAGCCTGCCCGGGGGGGTCGGGACCTGCAAGGAGACGTTTAACATGTATTACTACGAAACGGACGGGGACGAAGAGGACATGGAGGACGGAGAGATGAGAGATGGGACAGGGATGACCGAAGAGGAAGACAGGGCGATGAAGGAAAGCAGATATATCAAAATTGACACCATAGCAGCTGACGAGAGCTTCACCGAGCTGGACCTGGGGGACCGCGTGATGAAGCTCAACACCGAAGTCCGCGATTTAGGTCCCTTGATCCGGAAGGGCTTCTACCTGGCATTTCAGGATTTGGGGGCCTGTATTGCTTTAGTCTCAGTGCGTGTTTTCTACAAACGCTGCCCGTTTCTGGTGAAGAGTTTAGCCGAGTTCCCTGACACCATCCCGGGCTCAGAGGCCTCGCAGCTGGTGGAGGTAGTGGGCCGCTGCGTCAATAACTCCCTGCCTTTATATGAGCCTCCCAGGATGCATTGCAGCACCGAGGGAGAATGGCTGGTGCCCATCGGGAAGTGTGTGTGCCAGCCAGGATTTGAGGAAATCAACGGATCCTGTCAAGGTAAGAGGGGAAAGTATGTGTGTGCAGTAATGCTAAAACAATGAATCGATTAAAAATTATTTGACATTGTTATTTGGCACTTTTGCTTGATGAATGACTAACACATTCTTAAATGTGAGAATTTGCTGCTTTTTACTTTTTTAAATCACTGTTCAGTGTTCACATTTTTGGTCTTTTTAGGTTTGTGAGTGCACGTGCATGTGTGTTTCCTTGGCGTTGCTGTCTTCACCCTGTTTGTTTATTTTTATATTCATGCACATGCTTGTTTTTAGTATTGTGTGCATTTGGTGTGTGCATGGATCTGTTTATTCTTTTACTAAGAGTGTTTCTTACTGTTTGTTTCGGTGTGTGTGTTTCTCCCTAGCTTAGTGGAAGGTATTCCCCCGAGCCCCACAGCACTTTGCTGCTTTCATACAGCCACTGCTCTGCTCTGACTCGAGCCCAAACATTCCCATCGCCGACCTTAACTGCCATTTCCACGGGCTCCGAGGGCCTCTCTGTTTTTCTCTCCTTCACTCTTGTCCAATCTTCTCCTGTGCTGTCTTTAAATTACTCAATTTTCAGACTTGCACACTAGACTCTACTGCAACCATGAGCAGCTCTGAGAGGCATGGCGAAATTTCAGACAAATTCTAGAGAACAGTTATCATTGCGGCATGCAGCTGTGTGGCACAGAAAGTTGAAATGTGTTATTATTTGGTAGCTCTTGAGTGTTTCATCTCTTCACACGATGCCCTTCCGATCAAGTGTCGATCTCAAGCGATGAACTAAAAGATTGCTCTCAAATGCTCAACTACAGCGGCCAAATCTTGAACTTCATGTTTTGCTTCTCTGATTTGCACATGTGTATGAGTGAGTGTGCATGTGCGGTATAATAAATCTGAATTCTATTAACCTACTCCATCGCACAAAGCAATTACTTGTCCTCTGCAGTTTCAGCTATCCTGAAAACAGGAATGTTGGTTTGTAGCTTAAAATTGTGTCCAATTAGCCGTGGCTTAAATACTAATACACCAGATATACTATATTATTCCTGTGCCACACAGCTTGTATGATTGCATACGATGGACACCGGCTTGAATGTAAGAGGAGGGTGGTTGATGGTGGGCAGGCAGCAGTGGTTTCAGGGAGCACTTCACATATCTGATTTTCTTTTTTTCATTGAATTCATCACACACTGCCTCCAGAAGATCCAACAGTAAATCCTGGCCTTTTAGAACCCACACCTCTTTTAGCTATGATCAGTTCATTATAATCAAATGGTGAAACATAGTAGCTGTGTAACAAAGTGTGCACCATCTCTAGCTTAACTTCGTCAGACATAGTCACTGTGGAGGAGATCATTAGGAAATAGCTGTCAGTATGCCATTGGCCTGCCTGGAGTCATACTGCCACAGACTGTACAGTCACACAGACTGTAACAGATCTGTGGCTGACAAGGCTAAAAAAAATCACTCTGGTGTTCAGCAGTAATACATGAGAGCGCATTCTGTACTGTGTATATCAGTGTCATGCAACAACAGGCTGTAGTCATGAGTATTAAAAAACATCAACTCAATTGTGCAGTTTGGGAAAGCAACACCTTTGAGGATGTTATGCACTGTACTTGAGAGCACCACTACTGTACTCAAAAAGGATGTATATGTGCAAGATTGAAAATCAGAATTACACAGAATATTCAAAATTACAATACATGTACAGTAGTTTTCATTTAAAAAGAATGCAATCCACAAGGAAAAGATATATTTCATAAAGAAAGTACATAGTTTATAGTAATTTTAGTAATTTTGTATGTTTTCCCTTTGAAATGTGGCTATATTATCAACAGTATCATCTGCATACTGTGCAAATGCTCTCATATTACAAATGAAACCAAAAGCAACATGGATGAAACCTTTTTTCCACTTCAGTTTTCAAGTGGGCAGATGACAATTTGCTAAATACTAAATATATTATTCACAAGGTTTAGATGCCTATATAGTTCATTTGAAATGTGTCTCCACTTTTCCATAGATAAAGACTTCCTAAGTGTGTAATAGAAGTGGTTTGTGTCTGTATGGAGCTGGTGTGGACAGCAGGGAAGATTAAAACAGTATTTTTGTTTCATGAGACATGAATGAAAAACACAGCTGAGTCTTTTCTGGTGTAGACTGAGCTTAAAAGAGGCAGCCAAAAGTGGCATTCCCTTTGTACCCCTATTCACAAAGGGGTGTGAGGGTGTTAGTTTGATAATCTATGATCTTGCCACTGTGTATTTCAAGAAGCTGACGGTACGCCTCATGGCCTGTTGTCACTGTCCTGTTGCAACAGAACAAAGTTTTAAGGTTGCAGAAGGTTTAACTGATTTTAATTTTAATGAGTTTCAGAGTGTTTTGTTTTCCAGAAAGATGAAGTTGTGTGATATGCAAATTTTTGCCATTGGTTAAACGTTTTAGAATAAAAACATCACTGGTTCTCACAGTAAAATTGATATATATTTTTTTTTATCATGGTCCATATATGCAGCGAAATTAAGTAAACAAACTTAACAGTAAGCTTTCAGAGTAGAACACACTCCCAGCAATTAATGAAGCTACAAGATCTCAAGTTTCTTTTTTTCTTTTTTTTGCAGTTTCATATGCAGATGAGGCTGTTATACTGACAGCCTTTGAAACCGTCTACAGAGAGAAACATGGCTGGGTTTCCTCAGTGTCTCAGCTTTGTTACCATATGTGTTCACTGCTTTAGCAAACACTTCATGTGCATTGCAGTCACTCGGAGTGTGATGTGTTAAATTCTGTTTTGGGGAGGTTGAAAGTGTGCCTGGACTCCATACTGCGAGGAGACACAGTACAGTGTCTTTTCTAGGGTTTTTTACTTTTTGGGGGGGCTGGATTTGAGAACCTGCACTGGGTGTAGAGACTTAATTTCCACTCTATTATGTCTATTTTGCCCTCTCAGTGAAGGCCAGTGTTTTTAAAAAGGGTAGAGCTGTTTAAAAAGACATGCAGCATTGTTAATAACCAAATTTTATTTTGTTCAGCCTTTTCAGTTAGTGCTTTAAGCATGCTTGTCTTACTGTAGACTGTGAATCAGTGGGTTGCTGGTACAATGTGTGTATATGAGAGAAAATGTGTAATTGTGTGTGGATCCTGGCTGTATTGGCTTTGTGTGCTGCCTAGTAGAGCATGATTTAACGCAGCCTTTGTGAATGTAGGACAAAACTCGTTATGGACAGCTCTTTCTCCTCCTCTTTGTCTTTTTCTTCCTCTCTTTCTGTTGCTCTCTCATTGCAATCTCATTCTCACATCTCTAGTTTTTCCTGTCTCATTCATTATCTTTCTGTCTATACCTCAGTTTCCCCATTCCCCCATCTTTCTCACTCTTGCATTTCTTTCATTTTCCCTGTCTTTCTTTCTCTCACTTTATATTTCTGACTGCCTACAATTCATTGCCTTCCTCTTCCTCTTCATCTTTAATGCTGCCACCTATATTAGCACTCTCCTGTCTTTTACACTTGCCAATGCCTGTCACTCCCCCCACCCCCCCCTAAAGATCTGTCCATCATTCTCCATCAACAATCCAACTCTGTCTTGTTGCCTCTCTCTCTCTCTCTCTCTCTCTCTCTCTCTCTCTCTCTCTCTCTCTCTCTCACTCTCTCACACACACACACACACACCTCTCAAAAGTACATCTGTATTAATTGCACACATTCAGCCACAGTCCACCAGCACAGTGTAAGGAGTTTCCACTGAAGAGCGCTGGACAAAATATTGTCACTACATTATCCATTGCTTTGCTTTGCTGTTGTCCAGCCTCTGTTTTTGATTGTTTTATTTGACTTTTTTGTTATTTATTCATATGACAGTATAGGATTATAATGATCATGTAATATATCCATAGTATTTGTTCATTTTTAAGTTTTAAGTATCAGCAGAGCAAGAGTGAAAGATACATCACATACAAAGTAAATATATTGACATATAAAGCGTGTGGGGATCCAGTCTAAAGAGATAATATCTTATAATAATACAATATATTTTGTATGTGGTTGTGTGAGATGTATAGATGTAGACGCCACTTTAGTTGGGATAATTGGTGATAGCCTGCAGCACTGTCAGCCCCGCAAGACTGAAGAGAGGGAATGGGGGAGGAGGGGAGTACATCCATGGGTAGATGGATGGATGGATAGATGGAATAATGGGAGGATTACAGAGAGGAGAATTGATGGCAAACAAAGGGACACAAGATAAATTGGAAGATTTCTCAACCTCAGGGTATAAGGACAGAGAGATGGATGAGTGTTGTTTCAGGGGTGATGGCGATAGAGGAAGTATAACTTTAGAAGGATAAAAGTGGGCAGATGGATGAAGAGATAGATGGGGGGAGAAGGGAGGGGGGATTGTAGATTGAGTTCAGCCACGCAGATGTGATTTAGGCTGAATGAATACTAGAAGGAATGTGGGAATAATGGCTGAATGGAGTGCTGAGTGGTGTGGCTCATATTCAGGATGTGACGTTTACATGGAACATGAGAAACCTCAGGTTAGTTAAATAATTTTATACATTATTCTCAGCCAGTCATTTCTTTATCAGTTGGGCAGTTAAGAAATAACCAGCACTATGGCCCACACTGATTAGAAACCTGGATAAGGTGTTTACATGGCACACTATCTCGAAGTCAGGTTTCTGGAAGCAGGATATGATGTTTGCATGTGCAAACAGGATACTCCAAAAGCCTGATCACAACAAGGATCTTCATGTTCATGTAAACATACTCAGTGACTGTGAATAAATGAATGCTGAAATTGTTTGTTTATTGGATCCCCATTAGTTGTTGCCTTGGTTTTCACTTACACTTCATACAGTAATCAATAAAGTTATTACATTAACATTGCATCCAACAACAGAGTTACATCAAAGCCATACATATACTAAACATTAAGAAATGGTAGAATAAGGGTATAAAGGATTGTTTGAATGATGGAATTTGGGTTTGAAATAATGTTGCTGTAATGTAATAAGGGCTAAATAAAAGTTGAAATGATAGATTAAAGGTTGAATGGAATGTTGGCTGGAATAAGGTTCCTTGAATGATGGAATAAAGGCATATAAACTGAGTGAAATGTTGTAATCATAGTAAAAGGGTTAAATGACATACTGGAATGATGGAATAAGAGCTGGATTCAATGTTGGAATAATGGAATAAGGTCTAAATTGGATGTTGGAAAGTATAATAAGGGCTGAATGCCACATAGGGAAGATGAAATAAACGCTGAATGGAATCCTGGGATTGACAGCTTTGTGATGTTCGTTGGATTCAGGCTGCACTGAATTCCCGTGACAGAAGTAAAAAAAAAAAAAAAAAAATCATTCTCCATCAACAATCCAACTCTGTCTTGTTGCCTCTCTCTCTCTCTCTCTCTCTCTCTCTCTCTCTCTCACTCACTCTCACTCTCACTCTCTCACACACACACACACACACACCTCTCAAAAGTACATCTGTATTAATTGCACACATTCAGCCACAGTCCACCAGCACAGTGTAAGGAGTTTCCACTGAAGAGCGCTGGACAAAATATTGTCACTACATTATCCATTGCTTTGCTTTGCTGTTGTCCAGCCTCTGTTTTTGATTGTTTTATTTGACTTTTTTGTTATTTATTCATATGACAGTATAGGATTATAATGATCATGTAATATATCCATAGTATTTGTTCATTTTTAAGTTTTAAGTATCAGCAGAGCAAGAGTGAAAGATACATCACATACAAAGTAAATATATTGACATATAAAGCGTGTGGGGATCCAGTCTAAAGAGATAATATCTTATAATAATACAATATATTTTGTATGTGGTTGTGTGAGATGTATAGATGTAGACGCCACTTTAGTTGGGATAATTGGTGATAGCCTGCAGCACTGTCAGCCCCGCAAGACTGAAGAGAGGGAATGGGGGAGGAGGGGAGTACATCCATGGGTAGATGGATGGATGGATAGATGGAATAATGGGAGGATTACAGAGAGGAGAATTGATGGCAAACAAAGGGACACAAGATAAATTGGAAGATTTCTCAACCTCAGGGTATAAGGACAGAGAGATGGATGAGTGTTGTTTCAGGGGTGATGGCGATAGAGGAAGTATAACTTTAGAAGGATAAAAGTGGGCAGATGGATGAAGAGATAGATGGGGGGAGAAGGGAGGGGGGATTGTAGATTGAGTTCAGCCACGCAGATGTGATTTAGGCTGAATGAATACTAGAAGGAATGTGGGAATAATGGCTGAATGGAGTGCTGAGTGGTGTGGCTCATATTCAGGATGTGACGTTTACATGGAACATGAGAAACCGGGTTAGTTAAATAATTTTATACATTATTCTCAGCCAGTCATTTCTTTATCAGTTGGGCAGTTAAGAAATAACCATGTTTGTACCCTGGCTGCCTGGACTACATTAAACCATCTGCTGGATTTGGCTTCTCCATCTGATCACCAGTAATAGAATATGAGAACAACAATGCAACACTGAATACAAACTTTAATTTCATTACAGCATGAGTGCATCATTTGTCATATTTTTTCATGTTTATTTATTTAACTAACTACTAACTGAGTTGAGGATGCACCAGCACTATGGCCCACACTGATTAGAAACCTGGATAAGGTGTTTACATGGCACACTATCTCGAAGTCAGGTTTCTGGAAGCAGGATATGATGTTTGCATGTGCAAACAGGATACTCCAAAAGCCTGATCACAACAAGGATCTTCATGTTCATGTAAACATACTCAGTGACTGTGAATAAATGAATGCTGAAATTGTTTGTTTATTGGATCCCCATTAGTTGTTGCCTTGGTTTTCACTTACACTTCATACAGTAATCAATAAAGTTATTACATTAACATTGCATCCAACAACAGAGTTACATCAAAGCCATACATATACTAAACATTAAGAAATGGTAGAATAAGGGTATAAAGGATTGTTTGAATGATGGAATTTGGGTTTGAAATAATGTTGCTGTAATGTAATAAGGGCTAAATAAAAAGTTGAAATGATAGATTAAAGGTTGAATGGAATGTTGGCTGGAATAAGGTTCCTTGAATGATGGAATAAAGGCATATAAACTGAGTGAAATGTTGTAATCATAGTAAAAGGGTTAAATGACATACTGGAATGATGGAATAAGAGCTGGATTCAATGTTGGAATAATGGAATAAGGTCTAAATTGGATGTTGGAAAGTATAATAAGGGCTGAATGCCACATAGGGAAGATGAAATAAACGCTGAATGGAATCCTGGGATTGACAGCTTTGTGATGTTCGTTGGATTCAGGCTGCACTGAATTCCCGTGACAGAAGTAAAAAAAAAAAAAAAAAAAAAGACTTGGAGGTGTAAAAGATGGGCAGCGAAGTCGGGGGAAGAGAGGAGGGGAAGTTGGGGGTAGGAATAGGCAGAGAAGAGGAAAAAGGATGACAGCAGATGAGGAATACAAATGGAAACGAGGACGACTGTTGGTATCATCAATTAAATAAATTGCATGGAATGATAAGTGAATGAGAAGTGCCGCTCACTGGAAGAATAATAAAACCACCGAGCATTTCGTTCAGCGAGTGCCGTATAAGTGTGTCATGGGTAGAGCTGGATTTCCCTTGATAATACTTTGTTTCAGTGCCAGGGCTCCCCTGATGTTCCTCTGTGTTTGCCTGCCTGTCAGACGTCACTGCAGCATATGTCAAACTCGATCTGGTCACGGTGGTGGTGCTGCCATCAGAAACTGTCTCACTGGTGTAGTAATGTGAGGAAGCTTTCTGCCTTTTCCCTGTAGGGAATTATGGGATAGCGAACAAGCGGCTCACATTTGCAGTGTGTGGCTTGTGGTTGATGGTCTGGTGACAAGGGCATTACAGTGAATTGCATAACATAGAGATATACACATCTGCTATTACTGATTACCCATATGTGCTGATAAGGATCTGAGTTACAACACCACCTTGCTTTGGGTTGCTTTATTGAGTGCTTGAATTAGTTAGTTCATTAAATAGTAGTAAAAAGGACAGTGGAAAAATTAAACATTTCATTCATTTTCTCTCATGGAAGTGAGACATAAAACAACTCAACATTTATTTCTTAAAATCAGTGTTAGCCGTGCAATATTAGCCCCACTGCCATGGATGCACGAGTGCAGCCTAAACTGGTGGATGCAAAATTTTGATCACTGGACCTGAAAGAGGTCAGATATTTGCTCCGCTGTATCTATTGCAATGTGTCTTTTACATTTTTATCGTTTGAGTTAAACAGTGTTCAGTAACCCTTACAAATATAGAAGTTCCGTCGTCCCTGAGTTGCTCAAGAGACAGAACAGTATTGTGAATGATAGCGCAAAAATCTGCAAGTGGCAGGAAGCCTTTTTGATTCAATCGTCTCCTGAAATGTGAATTGACTGGATTTATTGCAGAAAGAGTTTGCATTCATCTTTTTAGATGCTGTTCAACTGGAAGCTGCTACTGGCTTCTTTCACTGCACTCTCTCACTCTGTACTCTCCTCTTGCATCTTTCTCTTTCTCCTCCCGTCTTTCTCCTCAGCCCCTCTCCATCACCCCATCATCTCAACGTGGTGATGCTGTCATGACAACTAAAGTGCTTCCTGAGTGCTTGTTGGGTAAACTGACTTTCCCAGAAGTGCTTCCTCCCTTTTACCCTTCCCCCTGCTAACGTGCACACACATTCACATGTTTTGTTCTATACTTGTGAGGAGCCTAATTGACATAGTATATTGCCTAGCCCCTAACTCCAGCCATAACCAACATAACTAGGTGCAGTGCCTAATGCCATTTGCCCTAAACTTAACCTAAACCTAATTCTAAACCCTCAAACACCTCTTTGAAGAAATGTGGGCCAGCCACAATGTCCTCACAAAGATATAAGAGCACATAGATGCACACATTCCTGCAGTTGGTGAAATATTAATAAAATGCTTCATTCAGCAGAGCCAGCTTCTTTCCATGAAAGCCTGCTCGTCTCCAGAGTCCCAGTCAGCAGTGGCTTGACTGGTTAGACTGGTAGTTATGGACACTTCTGATGCGGGTCAGGTGATGAGTTTCCCAAATGATACAGTTTACAAAATGATTACAGTTTCACAGCATTTACACATTGATGACATTTTTTTTCCCTTGCACCTTCTCTAGAAGCCTGGAAAGAGGCGATGGTGAAACACATGCACACTGGTAAACGTCATAAGATTAGAGTGGGATGGAGCTGAATTTTTGCATTTCAATGCTGACTTTAATTCTGCTTTTTCCTCCTCAGTTTAGGAAAAAGCTGCATGGCTTTTTGAAGGCCTATACATTTACAAACTGAAACTTTTATATTTTGCTTAGCTGCTTTAGGAAAATTTGGACGTATACCGTCATTGTAAAAGATCTTGGCTGTACATTTTCTAATGCAGATTAGCACTGGAAGAACAATTGTTATACAAAACCTGTAAATGCCTCTAAATTACCAGATCATTTCTTGTAACATCTGGCTTATAAAAAAAAAAAACTACATCAAAACAGTTGTTCCTGGTAACAGAATCAAAATACTTACAGTAGTATATTAGCATGCATCTGGTAAATGTAAGGTAGGACTTATACTGCATGTGCATCTGCAAACGTGTGTCTGGACACACAAACATGCACACAGAAACACAAATGTGCTGCATACTTGTGTATAAAGGGGACAAAATGAACATTATTCGATTCACAACCAGTTTCATGCACATGCATTTCACATGTATGTCTGACCTGACAGCTCTCCACCTTTTTGCTGAGATCACATGTTTCAGGAGTATTATAATGGCACTAAGATCCTGACCCTTGTACACCTAATCTGTGGGTGCATGCAATTTTTGTTCGCAGTTGTTGGTCCATTGCTAGGGAATCATTTTTTCAAGTAAGTGAGTGTCAGCAAAATGCTAAAATACGAATACTAATACTAATTATATGTAGTCTAATATTATATGTATTATAGGTGTCATTGTTATTCAGTTGGTTGAATTATTTTCCAACACATCTGGTTAGCATAACTTGACACTTGATTTATCATTATGTTAAATTAGTTCGAAAGCTATTGTGACCTGCTTGACCTTCTGCTTGTGGCCTGATTGTGAGAATAAATGGATCCTGAACAATGACCTGCTTTGCCATCTGACAGACAGGAAAACCCCATTGACTTGATTGTATATTATTATGGTATTATCTTCTGGCTTTGTTTGTGTTCACACACAGGCATACGCAAATATAAGCATGCATCGGCACATACACATGCACACATGCAGAGGCATGCAAACAAACACAGTAACAGAACAATAATTCCTGAAGGTGTGACACCCTCATTCATGCACACACACACTGTGTTTATGTTCCGAAGGCCGGTAGCTCGCTGTGGGACAAATACAGGAACAGGATATTTACTGTGTTTCCTTGCCTGGTTTATTAGTTCACAATAGTATATGTTAACAACGTAGGCATTGTATTGAGCTTCACCATTTTTGTGTTTCTTCTGTCAACGTTTACTTTTATGTCAATCCTGGTGATTCTGTGTACAGTTGGATGAGTGACAGGAAAGCTGGAAATATAAGTGGATGTCACGTGCAACAAATAGTGTGAGCCTTTTGGCTTTTTGTTTTTATTTTGTCTGATTGTGAAGTTCTATTTCAGTGGTGGAACATAACTACAGTAAGAATAGTTTAAGTATAGGTTCTCAAGTAGTGTAATTAATTACAATTTTGAAGTACCTGCACTTTTCTTGGGTATGTCCATTTCATGCTACTCTATACTTCTACTCCACTAAATGTTAAATGAAAATATTGTACGTTTTACTCCACATTTATTGGACAACTATAGTTGCACTTCATCTGTAGAGGCAGATTTTCCACGCACAGCCTAAAACTATGTTATAATATAACTCATTACAATTGTTAAGACTACCCTAGACTAGATATAGAAAATAGTTCAAATTATGATAAATTATGGTATAAATTTTGATGGAAATGCTTCTGTACTTTGAAAGCATGAATTTTACTTGTAACTGAGTATTTGTACATTGTGGGATTGCTACTTTTATTTATGTAAAAGGTTTTAAGTTCCTTGCCCATCACTGCAGACTGTTTTGTATTTTTTAGTTTCTACAACTTAAAGCACAGTTCACACATGAGTTAGCCAGCTAACCAACTAGTACTGACGGTAGCCATGTCTTCAGAATGTTTGTAAATATTGACCCTTAGTCCTGTGATTTTTATTCATCATCTCAAAATTTGTGTTTTACGAATGTATTTTAATATTTGGATCCATACTGTGTTTATGCCCATATAAATGAATTTAAATCCAACATTCTGGTTATATACAGTTAACTTCTGTTTTATACCCCCCCTCCCCCCTTCGAGTATGTCTCACTCTTTGCCTCTTTTCCCACCATACGACAGCCAGTCATATAAATCAACATCTTTACAATGAAATGTTTCCAATTAAAGAGGAACGCTCGTTAAGAAGCATCAACAGACACCGCTGGATCCTTAATTGTCTGGGATGCCAGTGTGTGATGCATATTAATTACGTATTAACCTCACACAGACAAACGCACACACACTAAGGCATACAGGCACATTAGGGTGTATTGCATATTAATTACCTATTACCCTTTGTGCTGTGAATTAAGAGCTGCGTAGAATCAGAAAGACAGCTTGCCCAAGGGCAACACACACACACACAAACACACACACACACACACACACACACACACACACACACACACACACACACACTAATACCACCAATGCCGTCTATTCAGATTCACAATGAGAAATGAGCCATCTCCGTCAGCCAGCCATGGCCATAACTAATCTCACCACAGGAAGTGTGTGTGTCTGTGTGTGCGTTTGGATATAAAGATGTATGCATGAGTGTACTGTATGTTTGTAAACTGTATGTTTAAATGTACAGTGATCCAGTTGCTAGTTAAATGACATTTACTTGCATGTTTTTTCACTCTTGTCCTGACAGCCACACCATCGACTTTAAGGCCACCCTTCAGCTGTGTTTTGCTCTTAGATTCCAAACTGAACATACACGTTCTTATTCACTTTCTGTGGCATTTTAATCGCTTTATCCCAGTTTCAGCCTTCAGCTGGCTGCCCTGACCTTTATGCCCCCTTTCGCCTGCGTGTGGTAAATCCATAGACACATAATTAAGCGAAGTCATCTGCACTCATGGCGCCATGTCATGTCTAACAATACATGCTTTTAGTTAATTTCCACATGTTCTGCGTTCACTTTTTCTGTAGAGCATGTATAATCTATTTATCCTAAATGGAAATGAGCTAGAATTAATGATAATAAATACCTTAACATCTACACTGTTGGTGCTTATTAGTCAACTGGAATGGGCTTTCATTAAAGTGGCGTGCAATGGATTTTTTTTTCACACCAATTTGCACATTTTAATTGCAAATGTTTATATCGTTCTCATAATCATTTGCAACTTCCAGGGGAAAGAAATGCATTATTTTAATTTAATCAAAACACGTCACGTAATCTTCGACATTATCTGTCTATGCAAATGTCTATGTCTATCTGGCTGAATCTTTCTATCTATTTTACAGTAACATTTTTCAGCAAACAAATGCAGTTTTATTTGTCATATACAGTAAATGCCAAAGTAAAGTTTACATGTTTGCTATTCCAGTGACTAAGGGTCTTGTAACTCTTTCCTTAGAAAAATCCACGATCATAGTGACCATTATCTGATATATAGGTTCCACATGTGTGGAATAATTTTTTTTTTTTTTTCTTAAGTAGTTATCCTTAGCAGTGACAGCTTACAGCCACTGTGACCACCAGACAAAAAACTCTACAGAAACTCAACTTGATCAACAGGAAATCCAAGTAAGGAGCCATCACGGTACCACACTGTGCCCACAGCATACTGTTTGATTGACAGGTGATCTCACCTCCTGGTGTGTCTGTGCTGCACGTGTGGAGTGCAGCACAGACACACCAGGAGGTGAGAGCTTAGCTCCAAAAATAGAAAATAAATAAATAAATAAATGAAAATAATCGTAGTTACTCTGGCATGATATCTGAACATACCATCTCAAATTATTAATATGCTCAAAGGGGTTTTTATTTCAGTACTTTTTTTTTTTTCTACTCCCCTTCACTCTACTTCACATGTGTGTCTGTGTGTCTGTATATATGAAATGAGCTGCCACCCATTTTTATTGATTTGGCCGTGGGGGTTTGGAGGATGAAGTCAAGGGGAGCTAGATACCAGACTATGGCAATAAATCTGTGTGCAACCATAAATGTGTGTGTGGCAACGGGCTGAAGCAGACAAAGGATCAGGTGTGTCCTACTGCCCTGAATGCCGCATTCCTTCTCTCTCTCTCGCTCTCTCGCTCGCTCTCTTTTTTATATATATATATATATATATATATATATATACACACACTTATAGGCTGCAACAGGGTAAAATGAAGTCAATGGAAATGTAATGTAAAACATACCTATAGTAAGTAACAATCAATACAACAGTTATGGACTCATTTTTCTGCATTTATCCTTTAAACAAAACAAAAGACAAAAAATGTAAGGACGGCAAAAATAAAGCATCTTTTCACATCTGAATAAAATAAACCCTAAAGGCATACATTATTGTCTGTGCTCTGGTGAGATAGAATTATCATCAAATGTATTACTATCTGCTTTTGAGGCATTCATGAAGCTGGCCTAGTTTTGAATGAGCAATGTCTTGAGCCTCAACTCATAATTAGGGTATGTGTGGCATCCTACATGCCAAACTCATTTATGAAAGGCTTTGTATGTGTGTACTCCAGGATACTGCATGATTTGTTTCAGTGCTGCACAACCCTCAGAAATGGTGGTTCCCAGAATGAATGTTCTTCCCTGGTGTCCTTACAATGCCACAAAGGTGTGTGTGTGTGTGTGTGTGTGTGTGTGTGTGTGAAGCAGAGGTGAGACACAGAGCGATCCAGGGCAGAGGGAGAATTTTTCAGGCCTAATGTTCCATGACAATGGACCAAGGTTCCGTCAAGGGGAATCAGAGCCACTGCCGCCTAACGCCTGAAACACACAAACACACACACTCACAAATCTTCTGCTCCACCACTCCTCCTTTGTCTCATCCTCTCTCCTCTTTTCTCTCCCCATTTCCCCGCGTAAACTTGGCTTTCTTTCTCCTATCCTCTCTTCCCATCATTCCCTTATTTCCTTTTTACCTTCCCATATTTTTCCCTCTCCTGTTTTTTATCATCTTTCCTGAAGTTTAATTATGTAGTTCTTAATCACAGTTACAGCCTGAATGGGCTTCACAACAGCCGCATTAATAAACAATCGGTTAAAAAAAACGGCTCCTAACCTTCGAGACCTTAGAGGACACAGATGAAACAGCTCCTCTCTTTTGTCCTTTTCTCCTCTCCTCAACAATAAATGAAACAGAAATTTGTCATTGACTGCACAATAGCTATGGTATATCAAAAGTCCAGTATCCCATTAGTATTTCATTCCCTATATCATGTGTCTAGTTGCATCTGTCTGCGTGCAAAATCAGGAAGAAAATGATGGAGTGATAAGTCAGTGATTGGTTGGCTTGGGGCGCAGCCATGGCGACAGAGGTTGTTGATGTATTCTCGCATGTTAACATTCACCTGTGTCACCCTGCTGTCTACCTGCCCCACTTAGATCAACCGTCTGTGTGTGTGTTTGTATGGGAGGAAGAGAAATGATGTCTGCTTCTGTGCTTGTTGGATTTGTTTGTATATGTTTGACATATGGGGCTTGGTGGGTACAATATTGTGCAGCAGATGCAAGTGCAAAGTCTTAATTGGGTGCTGGTCACAAATCAATGAATTGAAGACTGACTAGGAATACGAAGGGAAGCCCCACAATAGCAAAAAAAAAGCTTTGTTGTTTAGGATAATAAAATATGACGAAGAGAGCAGGGTTGCACAGGTTGGATAAAAGAAATAATCCGTGGAGGAAGATAAGAAGAAATCAGACTTCTAAAGGAACAAAGAAAAAATAAAAATTTGACAACAAAAACTAGGTGACAAATGTTTCTTTTAATTTTAACTCTGCAACTACAGTAGTATCTCTGATGAAGAACCTCAAAACAACCACAACCACCCAGGGAAATTTTTCTACCGTTTTGATGCTGACCTTTTTTTTTTTAAAGGAACTAACCATGCTGTCCTGCTTATTTTCTCCTCCCCCTTTTTACCTCTCTCCCCATGACCCCCCTTCCCTTTCCTATTTGTATGTCTACTCTTATCACCTCATCTCTTCTTTATCCAACCCCAAACACCCCACGGCATCTGCCTCCCTCCGCCTTGTCTTTCAGTCTGCAAAGTAGGGTTTTTCCGCTCGCTGCTGGAGTCTTTGACCTGCAGTAAATGTCCACCCCACAGTGTGGCCAGGCAGACAGGAGCCACTGCTTGCAGTTGTGACGATGGATACTATAAGATTGACTCCGACCCTCCCAATATGGCCTGCACACGTGAGGATATAAAACCTTACTATTTGTACATTTTTACCTCTGATTTATTCTCGGATATCATGCAGCTGTAATGAGATCAAATTTTAAAAGCCAACTTTTGCTCATCAAGATGCTCTTGTATGATATTACTGGATGTATTTGTTTTTCTTTTTCTAACCCTTTTCCATCCCTCTCAGGCCCTCCCTCTGCTCCACGTAACGCCATCTCCAATGTCAACGAGACCAGCGTCTTCCTGGAGTGGTCCGTTCCCATGGAAACAGGTGGCAGGAAGGATGTGCGCTACAACATCCTGTGCAGACGGGTCTTGCCAGATGGAAGGGGCTTGGAAGAATGCGGCCCCAACGTACGCTTCTTGCCACGCCGTGTCGGCCTGTCAAACACCTCTGTGATGGTGGCCGACCTGCAGTCACACACCAACTACAGTTTCCTGCTGGAGGCTATCAACGGGGTGTCAGAGCTGGCCAAAGACCACGCGAAGCAGTATGTGTCACTTAATGTGACAACTAATCAGGCAGGTATGTTGCACCGGATCTGTCCCAACTGTCAATACTTGCTTTTTTGCCAATCACAGTCTCCCCTTGAGCTCTCCAATCAGCACCACAGTTGTCCCATTTTTCCCCCAGTGGAATCCGAGGGAAATCATCACCGTTTAGTCATGAATCATTTTTTTTTCCCCTTCTTATTGAGACTGCCACAGACCAACCTGTGTGTTGGATTCCTGGCATGAATATCTGGGTTTGATAACAAAGACACCAGATGATCAAATTATCACAGTATTTGTCCAACAAATCTGTTGTTGTATTAATTTTCCCTCGTGCACCATCCCTGTAGTGAACGAGGGAACATTGCACAGTGGAAAGCTTTTTTTTGTTGTTGCTTTTGCATCTAGATTCGTCATTGAAAAAGCAGCTTGGTCCCCTCAATTAGGCAGTACATTTCATCAACAAGATTTGCAGGAATCGTTGCCATAATGAAACCACTTGATTTGTGGGCTGTTTGTGTATGGGGTGTCTTGTGTGGAAGCAGGTGTTATTCTGCATGCCTATCGACAATAATGAATCAGGCTGATGACGTGTAAGTTTCCATGTTAATTTTAGACTGGGAAATACTATTATTGATGAACTATGAGCAAAAAAGAAAACTTCAGTTCGTATTACGTTTTGCACTTGTTAGCTGTTGGGAATATTTCATTATCTGCGATACTAGAGCAGCTTAGAAAATATGTGTAACTATAAAATATGTTTGAGCAAGGCACTAAACCAACTGAAGCGAGACCAAAGATAAAAGACCACTCTAATATTGGACAATGAAAGAATCCAACTTCTCTCCATAGCTGTAAATATTGGAAGCTTTGTTGGCTTTCCTTTTTAAATGGAGATTAAAATTCATTTCTGCTTTGGGAACCAATTTTTATGTTTACGGGAGGTATGTGCATGTGTAGTTTATTTTATTTGCTCGTAATGAAATGGGTAGCACACAGTGTAATGAAATGAGAAAAATATGAGGTTAATGCTCTCCTTCCCAAGGCTTCAATCTGTACCGGAGGCTAGAGGAAAAAAACTGTTTTGAAGGAGCGTGTTTATTCCTATTTGTTGAACAGATGGTTCATTGGCAGTCAAGTAATAGTAGGAAGTAGTAGTAGTAGTCGTAGTAGGAAGGATGCAGTATGTGTTTGTAAGAGAGAGAGAGGCAGAGGCAGATGGACAGTCGAGAGTATTGACGGCTCTCTAACTGTGTTGTCACTGTGGCTGACAGCAGACTGAATGGATTACACCAGACTACAGAACTCACATTCAGTTTATTGGAGTTGTAGCTGGATTAAAGTTATCCAGTCACTGGACCAAATGGAGATTAGGGATTACATTAGATTACACATGGCTGGCCGAGTCACAGGCAGATAAAATGTGCTGCTCTTTGGCATGCATGTGGTACAGGCATGTCTTTATTTCTGTTGATATTAGATACATATACATGCTTACATTTGGAAATAAAATACATGTTAGGAGCAGTCACTAGCACTTTGAATTTGACGTGTACAGGAATCAAGAAATCAAATCTGTAAATCAAAACTTCACACAGGTTAGTGCAGTTCAATGTGCTTTACAGATGACTGCCAAACTAATTAGACTATGAACACAAAAATATAGAGTATATACAAATACAGAAAAAATATTAAAATAAAGGTCATAAAATACATAAAAGTAAATAAATAAATACAAGAATAACTATTTTAGACAAAACTTAGGCAGTGGCCATTAAATCATACTAAGCCAGGCTAAAGGTGTGTTTGAATTTTACATTTAAAGATAAACACTTTCAGATACATTCTAATCTTCAGGCAGGCTTTTCCAAAAACTCAAGCGTAAAAGTTTAAAGGTGCCTCACCAAAGGTATTTCTTCGGCATTTCAGAACAACTAATAGCAAAACAGACAATAGTTGCTGAATTTTACAGCAGCATGCTTGGTTAACAACTTCACATTTGTTTCACTAATTGTAAATTCCTGCCGTTGTGCCTGTGATGATGCTGAATGGCTGAATAAAGGGAAATGGTCAATATGGACTGTAATTCCAAAATCCCATACATTTTCTTTGGAGAAAATAATAGCGATTTAATTGAAAATGTTATGATCCACATTGGTAAATCAGGTTGTTGCAGGAAAAGTAATAAAGCAAATACATAACTGGAGATAATGCATCAAGAAGTACAGTAACATTTACAGGATAATTAATACATTGGAAGCATAGGACAGATTTTGCACAGCTGTACCAATAGTGTTTAGCTGGTCCAAATATCTTTAATACAGATTGCAGAACATCTGCGCAAACGTGTGCTCAAATGGAAATACTTAGTGTTCAGATGAACCATTTGCAGTTACCTCTAATTACCATATTTTGCCAAGTAAATGCAGTAAAAATAGTATGAATTACAGTTGCAAGACTGCAAATCTCTTACCCATGGTATTACTCATCAGTTCAGTTAACAGATGGCCCAGAAGGCTTGCATATGATTGTAAACGTTATATGAATATTAAACTAACATACTCATATATTATTTCTATTTATTATCAAGAAATTGCTCAGACCCGTCAGTGCACCAAACTATCACATCGAAACCATGTGTCCTCTTCTAAGTCAATGGTTCCCAAAGCGGGGGGGTCGGGACCTTTCCAAGGGTAAGAAAGAGAATAAAAACACATTATTTTCATTATTTTCTAAATGCAGTACCAGAAAGTTTGAGCTCTTTAGGCCTCCAAAAATATGCAAATGAACAGCCGTTAATGTGAGTAAAATTGGATGCCTTCTTAAAAAGTCTCTTAGTACCAAGCTGCTCGCTGTACCTTTAACCACACCCAACAGTAAGTACATTTCTACATCACTGCAGCAAGGTTAGGTCTTCAACCACTGGAGGTCTTTGTGTCAAGTGATTTTCCCAAAGTCATCAGAAGAATCAGCAATAATCCTGAAGCAATAATAACAATGAACACTTTAACGTACTCTGATCCTGCCTCGCCTCCATATCACAGATGTAATTACCCAATGAGGACTTTGATCAGCATTGTAAACATCTGTGTTTGTGTGTTGTGCTTGCGCGCGTTTTGACTATGCTTCTGCTTGTGAGGGTAAAACGGCAAAAACAAGATACAGAGACAAAAGTACTGAGAGACGGGGGCAACGGGGAGACTCACACTGACAGAGACAGAGAGAAAGAGTCAGAGGATCTGCCGTTTGATGTGTGGGAAGTGTCACACTCAATAAGAGATCCGTGAAATAGGTGATTTCACAGTGTCCCTGTGAAGCCCTGCTGAATAATGAAGTGTTGGAACTCGTGAGGAGGAGAGGTGAAAGGCAAGAGGGAAGGAGGAAAGAGAAGGACAGAACAACAGGATGGAGGTAGAGGGGACAAGCTGTGGAAGAGAAATGATGGGGAGGTTGTGATAAGGAAAGAAAAGGTGAGATTGCAAGAAGCGGTAAAGAAAAAGGGAAATGAAAGGGGGTGAAAGAGCAAAGAAAGAAAGAGTGAGGGTGGACATTAACTGCTCGTTCACATTCATAAAACAGTCCGAGGTCTGGTGAAGCTTAACAATTTTAAAAATGCAAGTCATATATTTTGCACTGCTTTGATGTTGCCTTTCACACCAGTACATAGTTTTGATAAGGTAGCTAGCTAGCAACGACTAAGAACTTGTAGAAATTAATTGAAAAAAGAAAAAAATAAATCACCAAACTGACTACAGAATTATCACTGCAGCCCGATGGCATTTCACAACGTCTCTATTTTAGATATTTGTTCGTGCCTTGTGAATAAAACTGTGAAGCCTTGAGTGGCGGTAATAAATATACTGTTCATTCTACACAAAATTGTCATCCATGAATTCAAATCACAAAAACAAAGACGCTTTGAAGTCTAATAAATCACCTAATTAATCATCAATAATCACAGAATGTTCAGTCTTTTGTTAGCCGAGCTTGATGAGTATACTGTATACATATTAAATGCGTTTCTGTGGTAGCTCAGCTCTATTATGTCTATTTCTGGCCATTTGTTTTTCATGTTGTTCACAGTGTGGGAGCACTGCATGGTAACTGCACACTAAATGCTCCCATACATTGTTTTTGCTGTTGCAGGCTATTAATGAAATGAATCGTGATACATTACCTTGTGGGTGGTAAAAATAAGTGCACAGCTTGGTGCTCTGCCCATGTGTCTTTTTGTTTTATGCATGTATTTCAAAGTAGTGAGGTCGCTGGAGTGTTTGCACTGAAATGAATTGAACTTGGAATAGGGGAGGATTAACTTCTCTAACTCCTAGTTGGCCCTCTCTCTCTTTCTCGCCTCGCGACATCACACTCCTTCAGTAAACATGGACACGTGGTATTGCTGTAATCTGAAAGAGCTCGCGCTTACAAAATAGCATCAATTTAAATGTATTTTGAATGCAGTTTAAACCAGATATGCCTAAGTACGCCATGTCAACAATTGTTTTGACCGCTGTAAACCAGGATTTGCAACTCTTTGATGTTTCTGACACTTTCACAAAAAACTTCAGGAGGTTTCTTTTCTGGCAAGACTTTATTCATGCATAGTGGTTCAGGAGCTGCCGCCATTTTAATTTGGGTTTGTCATTTTAGGCATTATTGCTCCCAAACAGGGTTTGAAGACAGACGAGACATTTGATAGATCAGAGGAGAGAGGATATGGGATTTGAGAGTGGGTTGGAAAGAAGATGGCCATGGGGCACATGAAGGCAGGAACTATATTGGCTTCATTTTTGGGTTAGAAGACATCTTAGATTTTGATAATGGATGCCAATAGCCCTGATTCAAGACTGTTGACGTACCATGGTTATGGATAGCTATCCGAAGGAACCTGAACATTTCAACCATTCAGACATTCATAAACTGTAAAAAGAAAAGAAAAAAGATGTCACATGATCCACATGATGGCACTCGCTCAGAGGCAATATAGGAGAAAGGGACAGAGGAAGAACGAATAAAATCTTTTATTTTACTTAGTTTCTTTTGAATTCAACCTCTGTTGAAGTGCATAATGTCTTTTTGTTACTTTACACACATCGACATGTTTTACTTTTCACTTTGTAAGAAGTGCCTTGCATGCCTTTTTATTAGTCATACAACAGTGGAGAGATGACAGGAAATAAGACAATACAACAAAGGTCCCTTAAACCCCTAGGTTTAACCCCTAGGTTTAAGGGACCACGTACTTTTTGTTTTCTTCCTGTTACGACTTTTATGAATTCCTGAGTGACTGAAATGTGCGGGTTTCAACTGATAGGAATGCAATAGGTTATATGACGGATCATTTCTAGGCTGCTAAATGACTTGTCACTGTTACAAACGTATGAAAAAACAGAGTGGCATGAGATGGAGCAGGTAGGCGGTAGATTAAGTTGCAAACAAAAAAGATGAGAGCAGCTTGGGCACTTTACAACCTTAAGAAAGCCATCTCTCTCTCTGTCTTCTCTCTCCCTTTCACTCTGTCTCTGGATCTGTTTCTTTCTGTCATTCTCTGAGGGTAGTTAAAGGATAATAAACCAGATAGTTGAAGGTCTGTATTGATTTTGGTGATGCTTCAGACAGATAGCAGTCTGGGAGGCTTATGTTCTGTACTGTGATAACGTTGCTCCTATCTGAGGCCAGAGATGTTACACTGGAGGGCTGCACTCGTCCACTGAATAGCTTTCACAACCTTTTCTAACCTCTCTTCGTAAGATAGAATTTCACAGCTTCAGATTGATGGAAAAACAGAAAATAGCATCACAGGGGTAAATTATGGCAAAACACCAGGAGTTTATGTTCACTGGTGTTCTGCCTTACCTTACTGCGGGTGCTCATTAGCAGATGTAACATGCACTGGAAGTGTTTAAATGGAAAAAGGAAGTGTGATTTCACTGTCTTCCCTGTTGCTAAAATGAAAGTGTTGCTGGGGCCCTGTCTACACTCTTTCACCATGTCTCCCCCCTATGTCAATAGGGGGGGAGACATCTCATATTTCACCTCTCACTTTTTTCCATTCTTGGCAATCCACTCGCTTGTCTTCCATCGCCTCCTCCTCCTTTAGCACCCCTTCCCTCTCTTCCATCACCTCCCATTCTCTCTCTGCATTGGCATTTCTCAGTTATGTCAGACTTGTTTTTTAAGTCACAGTCGCTGAGTCGTGGCACTAAAAGGTGTCACATTGTGGAGAAAGGTGCTTCTGTTGACTAAAATGCTGCTTTAGGTGTTATATATGGACGTTGTGTGTCTGTGCTGTTTGATATTTGGTGAAAAGGTTGAGAAGGAACAGGCAGAAATTATCTGATGACCAGATCGGTCTGTGATCAACATTTGTTGTTTGTGAATGTGCTCCAAATATAAACAGAATGTGTTAAATGCACAGGAAACAGCACAGTAACTAAAATAAGATAAGATATATATTTACAGTTTGAATTAGTGCTGAATGATTAGTTAATTATTCAGCATCAATAGAAAATCCAACAATTTAAATAACAGATTAATCATTTAAGAAATATATCAAGCAATTGTGTAGCTGTTTTTATCACTGTAAATTGAACATATTTGGGGTTTGGTCCATGTATCAGTCAAAACAAGCATTTTGAAGACATCAGCTTAGGCTCTGGGAAATTGTAATGGATGCTTTTTCACTATTTTAATTTTATTTAAATAAACAGATTAATCAATTATAAAAAGTAAGTAGCTGCAGCCCCCAAAACTTCGTCCTTTACCCTCCGCAGGTGGTCTCATCCTTCGAGCTCGGGTCCTCTACCAGAGGCCTGGGAGCTTGAGGGTTCTGCGCAGTATCTTTGCTGTTCCTAGTACTGCACTCTTCTGTACCGAGATGTCTGGTGTTCTTCCAGGGATCTGCTGTAGCCACTCCTCCAGTTTGGGGGTCACTGCCCCGAGTGTTCCGATGACCACGGGCACCACTGACTAGGGTTACTGGAGTAGTAGCATTCCAACAGAGCCTTGTTATTGCATCTCGCCCATCTCCCCCTTGTTCCAGAAGCCCATTTTTCATCACGGTGCTCTGGTTCCCCAGCACCTGACGCAGACCTTGTTTGGCCGGGCGACGTCTGAGCCGGCATCTCATATCTTTCATTGTCACTCATCATTGCATGAGGTAGGCAGTAGTGTGAAGGGTCTTGCCTAAGGACCCACACTGGATGCGCCCCGAGGGGGATTTGAACCCGGTTCCCCCGTTTATTTATATATATTTCTATATTTTTATTTATATATATATATATATATATATATATATATTTATATATATATATATATATTTTTTTTTTTTTTTTTAAATGTGGAATGTCACATTAAGATTAATTATTAATCCCCAAATCATAAGTTTGTATACCAGTGAGCTTTACGATCTGCACACCCTCATATGACACCCTCTATTCAAAACTCTTGATTAAATATAGCATGGTAAACTGCATCCATTTTTGGAGGATTTAAACTTAGATTTTGGTGTATTGTTACCCGTTGAGCTGCTGGGAAAAGAAGCCCTCTCTCTCATCATTGCATCCCAGCATTTATACCATTTAAGCATTGAGTGTGTGTGATTCGGTTTCTGGTTTCAGGCTTTTAAGATGTTGCAGATAACACTTCTGTGCGACCATCCACTCAGGATACAGTTACTGTGTTTGTAGCGATGATTTATTCCCTGTGGAGTTCTGCTGAGGCTATTGAAACCTAAACGGTGTTTAGCATTTGCAGTAGAAGCTTACACATGCGCGCAGGTGCGCACACACACACACACACACACACACACACACACACACACACACACACACACACTATCAGCACGTTGCCTGAGGGAGCATTTTGCCTGGTGAAAAGCTCTTTATGTGTCAGAGACTTTCCAACTGCCCCTCTGAGAGATGGGCCAACAGTTCAGGTTACGACAGGATGGCTCGATGATTGATGCAAATTCACACTCACTTGACTTGAGAACTTATAGAATAAATCACAAAAAAACTATAATGGAAATGGAAACTTTGCAAAGAGCCAAAAACAAACCAAAAGAAAAACGACGTAAAGCCAAAGAACGTTTTCTTCTGTGATACTGCAATTTGAAGGGGGAGAGATAAATGGAATGCTGGTTGTTCTTCCATGTTTTAATATGTATAACCATACTACAGTATTTAAGAAAGAGTTGTAAAAATAACTTAACTTACTAAATAAGTAAAATCTTTGTATCACATGTAAACATGTAGAACTATTCTAAAATGTGTGTAGTGTCCTTTGCAGGCTGCCAAACAGATGTGTGTAGTCAAAGTTGACTTCATGGTTTCCTCTGCCAGCATCTATTGAATAGCAAGATATAAAGGGATAGTTTAATTAGGCTCAGGTGCACCTTGTTGCCAGATTGCAAATGTTTTGATTTTTTTCAGAAGCAGAGCTGCTTTGGAACCAGAAATAATCTCGAGCAGTTGAGTTAAAGCTCAATGGACTGTGCCAAATAACCTCAGAGGAACGTTGGTAACTAACAAACCTGAATTCCAAAGAAGAAACTCTGGGGAAAATATGATGGAAATATGGCAGATTTCTTTTTTTTTATTTACCCAGCATGCCAGAAATAACACAACAGCAAAGACGGATAAGACGGTGTAGTCCCTCATTCGTCCAGGAGTGTTCTATCGTAGAAAAGGTTTCAGTCGTAGTCATCTGGACACTGTTTTCAGAATCAAGACGTTTCGGCTCCCATCCGGAAGTCATTCTCAATTGTAGAATTGTACAAAGACAGATGTACATTCTAATATGGACAGATGTACATTCTAATATGGTAAACCCCCTCTTTTCACCACCATGTGCCATAAAATCATTGTTGGCCTTTTTTTTGTGTGTGTGATTTTTGTTCTTTGATGTTTCATCTTCGGTTTAATATTTCATAATGTACAACAATCACAGCAAGCATTACAATTAGCTCTGTGCATGTAAAAATCAAAGGATGAGGTGTCATCAGAAGAGGGCTGTCTTATAGATGCTGATGGTACCCAACGGATTTTACAACTTTGGCACCATTTCTCTTGTGTTCAGTCACTGTTTATCAGGATGTTATGTCAGTCATGTTAAATACTGGAATTAAAGAGATGCACTGGGTTGCATCATATTAAACTGCTGGATTTTTACTACTCAAGCAAAATGTGCTTGAAATTGTGCTATGTCTTTGTGTGTGTGTGTGTGTGTGTGTGTGTGTGTGTGTGTGTGTGTGTGTGTGCACGCAGCACCCTCTCCAGTGAGCGTAGTGAGAAAAGGTCACACGGGGAAGAGCAGCATCGCCCTATCTTGGGCAGAGCCTGATCGCCCCAACGGCATTATCCTGGAGTACGAGATCAAGTATTTTGAAAAGGTAAAAAAAATATACAAATTGTTCTTATTTTGCTTCTTACACAAAGGCTTCTGAGTACCTTTCTAAAGCTCTTATTATTCAGATGTTGCTGAGCCTGTCATGGAGGGATTGATTTTGCATGCACTCTTATGCTTATGTGCATTGGATATACACTATACTGCATGAATGCAGCTACAAATAATTTAGCTTAGTGCTTTGTGAAGATTATAATTGGTCTCTTGGGAAACTGTGTTAAACACCACATAACTTTAAACAAAATGGAAAAAAAATAAAACTTTTTTATTATAAGGTCGGTTGTAAAGTTGACACATACTGACTCAACTTTAAAGTATTTTTTCATGTGGTGTTTATTTTATCAGTGCCATGTTCACCAGAATATAATCATATACAAACATTGTGATGAGCTAAAACCAGTACTACAGGACATACATATACCTCTATGAAGTTATCTGGGTGAAAATTAACTTTCAAAGATGCTTTTTAAACCTGCTGAAAATCTATATTTCATGCATTTTAGAATCTAATGATGCTAAAATGACCCCCATCTCCAATGGATGTTTGCCTTATAACAGCCCTGTGCTCCACACATTTATTATGTAATATTTGCAGAAATCTAGAGACCAACAGTGTTCATATTGTCCCTCAATACAGCAGAATATACGTTTAAAAGTATTTCTTTTTTAACTGAAGTGGCCATTTTGATCAGGTCCTCTTAAACCTTCACCTCTAAAAGACTCTTTCATGTGACAGCGCTGTAGGGCTTTGGTAGAGAGAGCAATTTGATGCTTCTATTCAGATCATTGTTCCGGTACCCTTCCTCTTTTCTTTCTTTCATCCTCACATGTCTTCTTTTCTGGGAAGGTCAGAATAAAGGTATACGTACAGGAGAGCAGAGCAGGGTTTGTGGTCAGTGGTTAGCTAATGGCTTCTGGCTAATGGAGGAGGCATTTAGCTTTGTTTAAACCTGATGTGGTTACAATTGGGGAAACTGATCCTTACACACATGCACTTACACACACTCACACTCACGCACACAGGTAGTTTAGCCATAAAAATATGCAGACGAATAGGAAAAAAAGGTGCCGGCAAGAAGACGTACATGTACAAAATCTGGCAGAATAATTACTGCAACAACAAATAATCATCAAGGCTACAGAAATGTATGTAAGGCACGTGAATTAATTCCATTAACCCCCTCTCTTTTTTCCTTCCACAGGAGCAGGACTCCAGTTACACTATTATAAAATCCAAGGAGACTGAGATGGTGGTGGAAAGCCTGAAGCCCTCTTCAGTCTACATCTTCCAGGTCAAACATGGGTTCAAAAAATCTAAATAATCATTGATAAATAATAATGTGAGGACAAAAAAATGAAAATATACAAATATGTAGGCAAAAAGCACTTGAGAAGAGGTGAATAAGCAGTTACAAAGAAGTTGTTGAATCAAAGTGTAACACATATGAATATATATATGAAAATATGATGTCATATATTTGGATATGATGCATTACAGGTGCGTGCCAGGACCTCAGCAGGTTATGGCGCATTTAGCCGACGTTTTGAATTCCAGACCAGCCCTTACTGTAAGTACACCAGAGAGAGAGAGAGAGAGAGAATATGACAGTACAATAAAGTTCCACTGTGTGCACTATGTGTGTCTAATGCCACCTCTTTTCTTCGGCAGTAACTGCTACCAGTGAGCGTGCTCAGGCTTCGATAATAGCCGTGGCCATCACGTTGGCTCTGGTCCTACTGGCAGTAGTCGCTGGATTCCTTCTCAGTGGACGGTAAGACATAAAAACACACCTGAAGAAACACAGACACAACCAGGAAAGCATGTATATAGTGATATGTATGCAGGTGTAAGCACATGCAGGTACATATTTCTCCTGTGGATGGAATATCCACAGTACATTAAATGCGGGAATTGTGCGAGTTTGTAGCGACATCCCTTACCCTCTCGTCTTTGGAGTAAGTGATGTTATTGGATGATGAGAGTAAACTATACTGGCATTACTCGCTTCAAGGAAATAATGACAAACTGCATTTCACAAAGAGGACACTCTGACATCATTTATTTAGGAATTGTTCTGTCCATGAAAGAGGCTGCTGAGATTGTATTTTAATTTTATTTTTAAGTACAGTTATTTTCATTTTGTAAATCACAGCAGTCATGCCAATCTCTGTATATTGGATATATGTTAGCTTAGTCAGAGGCCATCCCCTTGTCCTCTCACCTATTGCTGACTAACAAAAATGACATCAAATCTCTTCTCTGACCCAGATATTTCTGTGTTGCTGAGCAGCATTATGGGATTAGATACATGGCTGGAAGTTAGAGTTTTGTAATAGGTCAGGATTAAGGGTTGCTTTTTAGGTTAGAGCTTCAGGGTTGATTCTCCTCAAGTCTGGTGACACAACTTTGTTCTGTTACACATATATAAGTATTTAGCACTCTGTGCTCCATACATTATACACTACATTAATGTTGTGTTAATGTCAGCATACCTCCGCGCTCATGACCTTCACTTAACCTTGCCTTGTAATTGGTACAACCAATTTTCTGATATCATGTTCACACATACACACACAACATACACCAATTCAAGTTCTGTATATAGCAGTATCATATCGTTGTCGAGAAGAAAGTCAGCCTTTTATCCTCATATGATGTTATGTTCATAAAAGTCCCTGAAACTCATTTCTTTGTCTGTAAATGTTACTTGAAGATTTTTTTTTTTTTTGCCTGATTTCATCTTCCTTAACCACATCTTATTGTGATATGTATCTAATTAAGTTAATGACCGGGTATATATATCCAAATCCCTTAACTGAACAAGGCTGAGGGCAGTTTTACAAAAGCTCAGAGTGTGAATTCAGATTCACATCCATGTTCTTATGGTCTGTTCATCCACCCATCCCTCCATTCAAGCATTTGTATTATTGATCTTACACCCATCTATCCATGGATCTGTTCATTATTTTTCATCCATACACACATTGTGCTGCTCCTTCATTCATTGAACTTTCCATCCCTTTATCTATTAAGTCATCATTTTAGTTCATCCTTCTTCTAGAATTTTTTCACAAAGATTATGTAGTGAATATGTATGTTATTAGAGAAAATGATCAGATGAATAAATGGTGGGGGCAGTGGTGTTTTCAAAGATTAAAAAGCAAATCAGAAAGACACATTGGGGATTTTGGTTTAGCCGAACAGGGATGAGGATCGAGGATCACTCGGGTTTCGTGTGGGGGAGGAGAGATGGAAGAATGCCAAATGTTCCGGTGATGGATTTGGGAAGCACCACAACCCCCTCCAACCACTGTATCCCCACCTCCCCTCCCCTCCTCCTGCACGACCCTCCAGACTACACACGCATGCATAGACACAGCGCACATGTGTAGACACACACACATACACACTGATGCATGTATGCATGGGTTAACACACACACACATACATGCAGGAAGTTGGAGGGCAGGCTGGGCATTGAGCGTGCTCAAACCCCTTGACTCAACAGATCCGGCAAACTAAACACCCTCAGGCAGACACAAATGTACAAAACACACACACATATACACACACACACTCAGACTCCCCTCCCCCAGACTATCCAGCTGCCCATACCAAACCCCTCCAGCCAAGCCTGGCTGTCCTACAGAGAGCCATGATGGCATAGACTTGGACATGACCCCTGTGTGTGTCTGTGTGTTGTCGATGTGTTCATGCACTTCAGCATTTGTCTTCAAGAAAGAAAAAATGAGGAAAACTCCTCCATCTAAAACACTGTGTTGCCTCTTTTTTTTTTTTTTTTTTTTTTTTTTTTTTACAGATGCAGTAAAGTAAATGAATGCATTAACCTTACAAATATACTAATTTGAGTGTGTCTCTGTGTCCGTTCTGTCAGTGTCGTGTGTGTGTGTGTGTGTGTGTGTTTGCGTGTGCACATGTGTATAGGATCAAGTTTAAAATCAATCCTCCCGTTTAATCTGGGTTATTTGTGATCTCCGAATATCTCAGATGCTGCGTGTCTGAATATTGACTTGAAGCTTTGAGCGCACACGCGCACACACTCTCTCTCTCTCTCTCTCTCTCTCTCTCTCTCTCTCTCTCTCTCTCTCTCTCTCTCTCTCTCTCTCTCTCTCTCTCTCTCTCTCTCTCTCTCTCTCTCTCACACACACAGACGCACAACAAACAAACTGATACAGGTTTTACCCTAAGCATCAGGGGATACACAGACATGCTTTCTCACATGGGCATAAGAGAGAAGGATATGATATGGATGCAGACAAAAGCCAGTGACACAAAGCATTTTTCTTATATGTCCTTTTTCTTTCGGGCAACTTGACCAAAAATCGTTATTTTGTATATGGCCTTTATTGAAAAGCGCAAGACTGCTCTCGCCAGAGTTCATCTGTTGACAAGGGCTTTCTTGGAAAATTATATTATTTGAAAACTGCAGGCCTTTGCTAATGTCTAAAAGGCTGGTAGTTTTCAGCATTTTCAGCAATATTTTTGAAAAGCTTGAAATGTACGTTAGCAGATCCTATGAGGAAATAAAATGCTTATCTTGCATTTAGATCCAAGTGTGATTGTGCCGTCTGTTGGCCAGGATAGATTTTCTGTGTCTGCCATTTTGTGGTATCTTTACTGTGATCTCTGTCTGTTACCCTTTTTATCTATCTAGTGTAAATGTCACTGTTTGTTCTTTGTTTAGATATACAACAGATAAAATGCATAAGGGCATACAGTATTAGTGCTACCTTGTACTAGAAATTGGAAATGTATGTAAACAAATGATGTACAATCATTGCTAAATGATGCTACTGTAAATAGACCAGCTGAAACTGAATAGCAGATACAATTATCTCTCAAGCTGAATGTTTTCTAATGTGTCATTTATTAAGAAAAATAATAATAATAATAATAATAAGGGTGACAGAACTGTGTTATTGCTGAAAATACTGCTAATCGACATTTAGCTTAATTTGTCCCACCCTTTTAACAGTGCTGAAGTCCTTTTCCATGAGGTGTTCCCATTGTTTTTGTCTATCCCCTGTAAATCGTCCATATGTGTCATTTATACAAGGTTTTCTGCAATGTGAAAAAACACTAGTCAATGCTTTCACATGTGCACATAACAATACTGATTCTGCTGTGTTTGTGTCTCCTCCTTCTCAGGCGGTGTGGCTACAGCAAAGCAAAGCAGGATCCTGAAGAGGAAAAGATGCACTTCCACAATGGTCACAGTAAGTTACGAAAGCCCAAACTCATTCTGTATATGGGGGGGTCAAGTTCATCCAAAGTTTACACTACATGTAAGCCTACAGTAGAGGGTTCAGACAGCGGTCATGTCTGTATGAGTTTGTTCATCACCGTAGGCGCGTGTGTGTGTTTTACCAGTACAGTTGACAATGTTTTGTCCTAGGAGCTATTCTTTGAATGACACAACTACAAACCAGCTCCATGGCAGCCATGTTGGCAGAGGACACACAAAGCCATGATGATTTATAGGCCATGACAGCTTAATATATTTGGCCGCATTTTTTGGCATTGTATCCTACTATCCATCTGTTGGCATCAGAGCCGACCGTGACGGGTACATCAGCTCCGGAGAAGTCAGGAAAAAATACCACAGAGAATACCACACATGACCACAAAGAATAGTGTCTTGTTTCTGGGATAATTAAAGGTATGAATCATTGTATTTCGTTCTCTAGGTGCAGTATTTTAGGTAGTTTCAGCTAAGTACTTTCAGTAGCAGTGATGTTTTTTTTAAAGGTAGAATTATCATAAAGGCTTCAGGAGTTCAGAGCATGTACTAAATCACATCACCTCAACAATATAAAAACCAGAAATAATGTTGATTTGGGGTAGGAAATATGGACAAAATCTTCTACTTCACAGTATACATTATTTTATGTATTTATATCATGAGAACATTTTGTGGAAATTGTCAAATTTTGCCGTAAAGTAATCCTGCTCCTTGATTTGCAACATTGCATGCGATGGCCTAATACAACCAGAAATGTTAAAGAGAAGCTACATTGGTGATGAGTTTCCATCGTCTCAATAGATATAATACACTGTCATATTGCCCAACTCTAATAGGTATGATGGCAATCATTTTAACGCAGACAGCAATGATGAAATGATCAAAGATACTGTAACAAAGTTGGCAGCATCTTCCGGTATAGAGATTGGGACCACTCATGCTACTACATTGTTATGTATGCATGCATCGTATTTTGGATACAAGCTTGAATATATGTTAATAATAGTAAATGACATCTAAATGGTAATGATGTCATGCATGTGTGTCTGCAGTAAAGTTCCCTGGGGTGCGTACCTACATTGACCCCCTCACCTATGAAGATCCCAACCAGGCAGTGCATGAATTTGCCCAGGAGATTGACGTCTCATTCATCTCCATAGAGAGGATCATCGGAGCTGGTGAGTCAACTCAGTATGCCTGCCTTCTTGGCTGTGTGTGTGTGTGTGTGTGTGTGTGACTTACAGATACACTGATTCTTATTCTGAGTGTCACTTTGGGGCTGATTTGGCCGGAATAATATATGAATAAATTATTGTTCATTCTGAAGTGAACCTGTTCAGTCAATCATGCGCAGGTAAAATACTCCAACATCCTGTAACAGCTTTACTTCAAACAATACTGTATTAAAACACACTCAATGTACAGTAATAACCGTAATGAGTCAAGCCCAATTTAGACATGTTGTATGGAATTTAACCATTTTCTCATTACCTCTACGATGGTGCGTTTTTTTCTTCAACCTGCATGAGCCTGTCACATTTATAATTGTGCGGCATTGTATGTACGCACATTTACACACAGTCAATTAAGCGCAACACTGTGTTAGAAAATGACGCTTCACACGGATATAAATGGTGTTTGTTCTCTTCTGACAAACATGTTGATTTTGCAACATTTGTAAGTCTCACGAGCTTTCTAGCTGTGCAGCAGTGAAATGTATGGTGACCGACAAGGGCAAACGCACTGCAACTTCAGAAAGACCATGCAAATAGACAAAACACAAGCAAATTAAAAAAACATCTTCATTAATTTGACAACACATGCAAATTTACAAAGCACGCTGCAAAAAGACACAACCAAAAACAGAAACGCTTTTTCGGTTCTATTGTGGTTCTATAAAGAACTGAGAAGTAATAGCACCTAAATTATTTTTATTCTCCACAGCTTTACTTTTTTTGTCTAGAAATTTTGCTGTTCTCAAATAAAGCAATTACTCAATAGAACAACACAAGTGGACTTTTAAATTTAGGTCATTTACCATTTACCATTGAACAATTGCAGCTGAAGGTGGGCTGAAATGTTGAGGCCACAGTCAAGCTCTGTCTCTTTGCCTCAGGAGAGTTTGGCGAGGTGTGCAGCGGACCGCTGAGGCTGCCCGGGAAAAGAGAGATCCAGGTTGCCATTAAGACCTTGAAAGCAGGCTACACAGAGCAGCAGAGACGCGACTTCCTTTGGGAGGCGTCAATCATGGGCCAGTTTAACCATCCAAACATCATCCATCTAGAGGGCGTGGTCACCAAGAGTGAGTCATCAGCATGTCTGTTTCTAGTCAGATTTAACGCACTTTGTTTTGCTTTTTGGTTGTGAGCCCGAGATTCACCTTGTAGGATTTCTAAAATATGTCACAATTCAGATTACTGGGACTACTCATATGGCAGTTGTACTGTGTAGATGTTTAGGAATCTCAAGCTCAACTTGTCAGACTCAAGTTTACTTGTCAGACTCTGCTTTGATTTCTCCAGTCTATAAGCCGTACTTTGTCAGGGTTTTTCAACATCCATCACACTCAGCTGTGCTTCATCAGTCAGTGTCAGATGTGCTTTGACAGCTTCAACTGTGGTTTATCAAGCTGAGTTGTACTTTGAGTTAAACTCTACTGTAATGCTGTTTTTTACATGGACCATACTTTACAGCCACACACCTAACTCTAACTCATTATCTGCCTTATAATTATTAGCTCTGCATCTCCATATTCATATGTTATGATATGAGTGTTAAACAAGTCAAATCTGTTCGATTTTGGAACTAAATAATCTCAAGA
The DNA here is from genome assembly GCF_020085105.1 of Siniperca chuatsi. Lineage (NCBI taxonomy): Eukaryota > Metazoa > Chordata > Actinopteri > Centrarchiformes > Sinipercidae > Siniperca > Siniperca chuatsi. The sequence continues at coordinate 17,813,159 of NC_058059.1, forward strand.
GATCACACTAACAGATCTTGTCAAATCCAAACAGCATTTATTTAAACATGGGAACTGTGAACCGTGATATCTCGATATGGGAACTTGACATGATGCGACTATATGGAGCGACTGTGAAGTTAAAGCTGAGAAACTACAGCTGATGCTGATGATGCACAACTGAATCTGAGGGACGTTGAGCTAGCTTTTGACATAGTAGTACCGTTTAGACTGGACTTAGTCTGACAAAGCAGAACTTAGCCTGACAAAAAGAGACGTGGGAAGTACGTCAAAGAATATATCTTTCTGATTTGCCTGTGATATATATGAAATACACCATTTTATGCTAGTAAGTGTTATAGTGTTACAGATTGTGTAATATTCTGTATGTTCGTTAAAAATTAAGTTCTTTGAGAAAACCTAAAACTTGAGTACCCACTCCAAATATCTAACATTAAGCTTACATGTTTTTTTTTCTTCCTCTCAATATTTTGTTATTTCTGTTTGGTTTTTTTTAATGTATTATTGTTTTTGTAGTGAAGTATGTTCTTATATCTTTCTTTCAGGCAAACCAGTGATGATCATCACTGAATACATGGAGAATGGATCACTGGACACTTTCCTCAAGGTAGGACAGAGGGAGTTCAGAGAGTGTTAAGAGAGGGGTCATGGGGAATCTAGGGAGACAGTGGATAAAGAGTAAGTTAATAGGGCGTAAAAGAAGACAGGGAAGAAGAAGAGGAGGTTAAGGAAAACCACCATTGATTCTCAAGAATCAATCAAAAGGAATTGTTTTAGCAGCATATTTGTGGTACATTAAAGTGAAATGGAGTCAGCTCCCAAACATAGATAAGTGTTGGACTGTACTGAAGTAAGTCGCAAACAGGCAGGGGTGGAGAGCCACTACTTGCTGATATGCCAAACTGGAAGGACAATTATCACAGTGTGTGTGTGTGGGGGGGCATTTAATCTCTGGAAAAGGAAAATACATTTGAGAGCTGTTTATAATGGAGATACATCACTGTGGGCAAAGAGTATCAGGTGAGATGAAATTAGAATATGTCCCCCAAAGCTATCATTATTCCACTTCAATACCACATCATTCTACACATTCAAGCAGAAGCTAACAAGAGAAGCATATGTGATAGTTATGAATGTTTGTGTAAAATCTTAGCCCAGGCAGGTGTTACACTGACATCTTTCAAGGGGAAAGCAAAGTTACAGGTTGGTGTGAGTATTATTTCTCAATACAAAATATATCAAACATTTAGGAGAGGAACAACAAATAATACTGAATAATCAAAGGAGCCCATTTGAGTGGGTCTATATGGGAAAGATTTTAAACAAACTCTACAAATTTTGAAATGTTTACTAGCCCAGACTGTGAGATCACTTTGCCAGAAAAGACTTCTGAGCACTCAGGGCTGGAATCATGTCTGCACTGCCTAGACAATTTGGACTTCACTGAGTGAAGAAGGTGAACTATAATGAAGAGGCAGGCTGGCAAATCTCTGAATTAAGTGATCCCTCTCCAGAGCACTTCAGTCTATTCACTGGTTACAATGGCAAGATGCTCAGTTGGCGGACAAGGCTAAATCCTGCATGAAAAAAAGGGTAAACTCCTGCAGCAGATGGCTAATAGAGAAATGAGGTCATACAATTGCAAAATGGTAAAGAATGGCAATTATGGAAATTTGGGATTATATGGTGGTTTTTGGAGGTTTGGTTGTGCTTGAAAAGCAACGCAGACTGGAAAAGACCTTTACCTGAACATGATGTTCTCACCCAGACTGTGTGGAATGGGAGGATGCTGTGAGACAAAAGACAGAGAGTAAGGGTGGAGGAGATGTGCTACGGGGCTGTGGTCACTGGAAACTGCTGACGTGACTGTCCTGTGTGCCTTCGGGAGTAATCCTGGAGGCAGAAGGGGAGGCAGAGGAGCACAGAAAACCCTGTGAAGTAATTACATGGATGGCTGGTGTACTGAGGTCAGTCTAAATGACACGGCCAGTAGAGAACCAGGGTCTGGACTGGCTCCTGGATTAAGTGTCACAGCTATGGACAATGCACTATAAAGCTCATAACTCACATCTTTGGCTTAACATCTCATTTCACATGTAGGTGCGATGTTCTGCTGCAGATAGATAGTTTACATATGGACTGGAAGGATCTTAAACTAATAGTGAGAGCTCTCATTGGGAGAACTTTAGAGGAAGGGTTTTCCATAGAAGCGAAATAGTAGTTACGGTGCTATAATTGACTGTTTTCATCAGTATTTTATGAAAGCTAACACCTTCTCCTTTAGTACTAAGCAGTCAGCTAAATTTTCCTTTTCTTTGGTAGTTCATACACTATAAAAACAATTGTACAAGTAAAGGTGTTTATGAAACAGTTGGCTCCAATTAGGGCTGTCACGATATGAAATTTTCACTACACGATTATCGTGGCCAAAAGAATTCACAAAAAAAAAATGCTATCAGTCAAATTAATTTTTAACTTTGTTTATTGTGTGTTTTGTCTTTACACCTACTATGACAAAGCGAGAACGGAAATGATTTTAGAGGCGCTGGATTACTTACATGATATTATCATATGTGTATTATTAACATGATATCAATATTTCGTTTTTAAATATCACGGTTGCTATTGTCAATACCGGTATATCGCAACACCGCTAGCTCCAACCCTGTCACCAGACACAAGGTTAATATTGAACAATTCTGCAAATACCTGGATTATGTGCAGTGGTAACGTCTTTGTGCTTACTTTTTTTAAAATTATTACAATATTTGTGGATGGCAACAACAGCACGGTAAGATCATGGTTATGGCAAATAAACTATTGTTAAGTTATGGTTAAGATTAGGCGACTGAAACAAATGGTTACAATATGAAAAAGAATTGCTCGTGACAGGGTTGTTGGTCAGTGATGTGACTGGATTAATGGGTAGCTCCAGTTTTACGCCTACTACTGCATACGTGCAAAAAGTATAAAGTCTTTTGTTGCTCCAGAGGGAGCTGCATGCAGTCTGATAAATTGTCTCAAGTGATGTAACTTGAGTCAGTGTTGGTTGGGGCTGATGACTGTAAGTTTGAAAATCTTGAAGAATCTGGAGGTGTGGCGTTAGAAAGAAGTGAGTTTACCAGACCTCTGTAGCCCGCTCCTCATTCCGGCTTGAGGCTACATTAGCCACTACTAGCACTAACACACCGTCTCTGACAAAACTGTCGGCAGTTGAGTTGCATTGTGGGCAATGTAGGTGCCAGGTTTTGACAAGGAAGAAGAATGTCTGGAATAAAAACGACTAAGGAGATATTTTTAACAGTCCATCATGAGTCAGTGTTATAGGACAATGCTAAATCAGTGGAGTACTCTTAAGTCGAGGAGCTACCTCCTGACCAGAATGCAATGGTAGAGAGAAAGCACTTTCAGTCCTTGGCAAAATGTTCTTTGCCCCATAGAGCAGGAGAGGTATTGACAAGAACACATGTGCGTACATGTGGTAGGAATGACCTGAGGTACAAAGGTGCACAGGTGATACCAAAAAGGAAGAGGAATGATTAGATGGCTATCATCATTGCCATCAAATGTAGGAAATTGTAATCAATAGAGAGAGATTATTTGAAATTTATATTTTCGGGGATATGAGAAGTGGAAATGAGAGTAAGATGCAATAATGTGCTTACCCTCAAAATCCTCCACTGACATAAAAAGTTGGACATGCAGAGTTGTGTCTTTGTTGCTATACTGTAAGTTACAGTAATTGGCTTTGTGGCTATCAGTGGCTGTGTGGCTTTCATGCCAGAAGGCAACTTTTAAGCGGCCGTTAACAGAATGCTTAGCCATCATTTTTCAATGCAGAGGTCATACATGTCCTCTCTCTTTTGCCTTTCTATGTTATTTTGCAAGTTGACCCAGTTTTGCAGGCTACACACCTTTAGAAACTACTGAAAAAAACTATCAGCATTGAGAAACATTGTTGTCACTGCATTTTTCCAGACAGTTTTTAATGTCAAACCATGTGGGGACTCCATTATCATTACAGAGCTAGTGCATACAGTATATAATACAGAATTTTAATGCAGTGTTGACACATTGGAGAAGCACTGCATTGACTATATGCTACATAATTGGAGGTTACTGGCAGGCAATTAACCAAATGATACATGATTTTCTTTCAGTGGATGTGCAACATTGTGGGTTTTATCTGATTTTAAACATTTGTCATGTGATATTATCCCTCCCATTTTTCTTTCCTTCTCCTCTGAATACGATGTGTTCACTGTTCTCATAGATTGATGTGAGTGATGTCAGTGATTTAACTAAAGATACCGAAACCAAATATCACTAAGATTGTCTTTTTCCTATTTGTCCCTTCTTTTCTTCAGAAAAATGATGGTCAGTTTACTGTAATCCAGCTGGTTGGTATGCTGCGTGGCATTGCATCTGGCATGAGGTAAACATACAAGTCCACACAAACACACAATGTATTACTGACCATATCATAAGGGCACAGTGTTTAGGTTTAATCCTTTCCTTTGTGTGGATAAATGCAGATACCTGTCCGACATGGGCTATGTCCACCGTGATCTTGCAGCTCGTAACATCCTGGTCAACAGTAACCTTGTGTGTAAAGTGTCTGATTTCGGCCTGTCCCGAGTCCTGGAAGATGACCCGGAGGCTGCGTACACCACTCGGGTAAGACTTTGCATTTTTGTGTATGTATAATAGGGCTGCAACTAATTCTTAATCTGTAAATTATCATTTGAATTAATCAATTTTAAAAACTCTAGTCACAATTTACCAGAGCCCAAGCTGACGTCTTTTTTTAAATTGCTTGTTTTGACTGACCAGCAGTCCAGAACTCAAAGATTTTGGCAAAATTAGAATGATGTAAAAACAGATAAAAGCAGCAAATCTTCACATTTAAAAGCTGGAGCCAGCAAATGTTTGGCAGTTTTGCTTAATAAACGACTTAAACTAACAACAACTATGCCAATTTATGCCAATTTATGCCAATCGACAAATCGATGAATCAACTAATTGTTTCAGCATTACTGTGAGAGAGAAAGAGGAAGGGTAAACTAGAGGGCACACTGTCTTTAACAATCCGGTGTGTATCTCTGTGTGTGCGCGCAACAATTGTGGTATATCAAACTATGGATTAAGTGGAAAACTCAAATCAAATACAGACACACACACACACACACACAGACGGCAGCAGCGGGTTTTAAATTAAGCTGTGTGTCCCAAGCTGAGTGGCGTCCTGTCAGTCAGAGACGGGCTGCTTCCTGCAGGAGGAGGGCCAATTAGTACTCAGCTCGGTCTCTGCAACACTCAATTAGCACAGAGTCTTGCTGCCTCAGTGCCAAATATCCTGTCACTTGCTGGCTACCTCTCTTTTGGCTCTCTCTCTCTCTCTCTCTCTCTCTCTCTCTCTCTCTCTCTCTCTCTCTCTCTCTCTCTCTCTCTCTCTCTGTCTTGCTCTCTTCCCTGACAAAGCAGTGAGAATAACATGATTCAAACCCTTCAAGCTAATTTCACTACTCATCAGCTGAAAACACATTTTCCTCTGGAACTCAGCAGTCATCCTGTGAACTTTTCTATCTTTGCAATGAAAGCACGATAATGAAGATGAGGAAAACGAGTAGAGGAATCTCCCCCCAACAGTTAGGACAGGGAATTTGTCAAAGAAAGTGAAACGTGGTATCATGAATGTATTCCTAAATTGGTGTTCATTAGTGTAATTGTGGGTTGGACCACATGCGGCAGACGTGTCTCAATTAAGGTCTGTTCTTGGTTTCCATCTTTGTATAACAAAATGTAAAACTTTTGAATGACTGCAGCTGTATTTATACACCGGAAGGTCAAGTGTGCACAAATGTGGCACTGAGCTGTTGTAGATGTAAACATATCGGGGTTATTTCTATCAAGCACCACAACAGATGGAAAGTTGACGTTACATTTTCTGAGCCTAGTTTCCTTGAAAGCCACAGAGGTATTTGCATTATCTGGTAAATGTTCTTGCATGTTGTCACAGGGCGGGAAGATTCCTATTCGCTGGACTGCTCCGGAGGCGATCGCATACAGGAAGTTTACCTCAGCCAGCGATGTGTGGAGTTACGGGATTGTCATGTGGGAAGTGATGTCATACGGAGAGAGGCCATACTGGGAGATGTCCAATCAAGATGTAAGTTTGATGTGTTTTGCCGTTCGTATTTTGTCAGTTTGAATTTGTCTTGTTTTGAACTATTCACCCCACAATTCAAACACCATTCTTTTTTGGTGCATCCACAGAAAGCAGGACTGCACAATGGCCATGAAATAGTTAGGACAACTGAGAAAACAGTCTCACCACAAGGTACATTTAGTACCTGTTCTGGAGCTTTCAATTATAACACATGATCTTCGTCAGCAGGGGGAGTTTGCCCAGTTGTCATGGAATTGTAGAAGTTCAGATTTCCTTTTTTTTTTCACTAATTAACATTGTATATCATTGTTTAATCCGTCCAAAAAAACAACAACCGTTTTACCGGGGGTTATGTGATGGACCATTTCTTGGCGGCAAACAGTAAATTCCTGGAGTCTGGTTGCCTGGCAACTGCCAGGAGCCCCCGAAGAGCACCAACTTTTTTCATATTTTTTTTGTATGTTTACACAGGTTATGTTAGATTTCTGATCACATGTGTGTTGATATTTGTTTAATATTTACTAATAACTAAAAAAGAATCTGTATTGTTCCTTGGGAACTTTTGACTTGTGTATAACAAAGCAATGGGATCAAGGGAGAAAAAGACGTGTAGGTGAAATGTCAGGAGGCTGAATGTGGGTTGAAATAGGGAGGGCTCTGTGGGAACCTATTATTATAAATCTATTACTGTAAAGTGTAGACAATGAGAATGAACAGCTTTAATGGAAACACAGAGAGAGACATTGTGTGGTGTAGAGAAAGGTGTGCGTAAGCAAAAGAGTGAATGAAGTGAATATTCATGGAGGTGCAGTGCTAAGCAAAAAAATGTGGCAGGGAAAATGTCAGGCTGTACGCTCACTTAGGCTATCTATATATCATCCATTAGTGCTAAAGGTTTTTCGATCACTTGTAAACAAAATGTAGCAATGTATTTCCCGATTACAGCATTATTCATGTTATTTTTGAAATATTTCGCCAAATGCGAAATTGTAAAACTTGTGTGGCTGTGGAGTGATATACTGGTGGTCTACTCAGCAAGTACCCAAATGACCTGCATGCGTCTGTTCATCAGAGAGGAGACGAAGAAAAGTGACTCAGAGAAGAAGAGGGTGATGAAAAGAGTAGAAGAGGGTGGCACCTACATTATAGCGCGGCCCGGAGGCCATTTTAATGAGGAGAACTGCGATCTTGTCACATGGCGATGAGTGAGAATGTAACAGTTGATTCAGACACCACACACATGCACTCGTTTCCCACCCACAGTCACACACACACAGGCAACATATGCACGCACAGCCCTCTTCATCCCTTGCTTCAGACCCCTCCCTCCTCCTCTTGGTTATTAGGCTGTCTGTCTCAGAGAAGTCTAGAGATGGTGAAGAGAGGAGAGGAGGGTGAGAGGAGAGGAGAAGACGTTTGATGTTTAATTGAAAGTGTTATGCCGGATTTTCTCTGATCTGCGCAAGCAAGTGCAGGCTCTCACACTCTCTTTCTCTAAGCTTCTCTCCTTCTGTTTCCTACTTCTACCCTTTTCCTCCTCGTCCTCTCTTTTTGTCTCTGAAAAATGCAATGTCTGTATTCTTTCTTGCCTCTCGTCCGCCTTCTCTTTCTTTCTCCCACCTCAGTCTCTCATTTTCTTTCTCTGATCCTTCCTCCCTGGCAGTCAGCTATGTGTAGTTCTTCTCCCTCTCAGCATGCAACAATGATTTGATGCTGCGCTTCTCTCTTATGCTTTGGTGCGTGAGTACGTGCGCTTTCATGCATGCGTGTGTATTGGAGTGCTATCAGGTCTGTCTTTTGTGTGAATTTGACACAAGTAAAGGCTGTCATGAACTCAACAAATCAATTCCCTCCAGTGTCTTGCACTGGCAGAACTAGGCTGAGAACTCCAGCTTGCTTTCCACTACAGGGTCTAACAGAGAGAGCCAGGTTTATTTATTATTCATCTAACACGACCTCCCCCCCACAAAAAAAAAAAATTCTGTGATTCAGTGCTGCATCTTTTTACTTGCAGATATGATTAACTGGGCTATGCAGCGTATCAAATAAACAAATAATGTTTTTATGATGTGTTACTTTGTTGATCCTCGCAGGGGGTTCGTTTTTGCTTGCTAACTTCATAGAGGGTTTGAGTGTAGGGTCAGATAGAGAGCAGGAGCTTCCCTGGAGCAAATATCAGGATTCAGGATCTTGCTTGAGAGAACTCAAATTGGAAGTAACATCACTTTTGCTGAAGTTTGTTGTGGTCCTGCTGTGAAAAAGTGATTACACGTTCAGGCGTCAAACAAGTTGTGTCCTATACATACCCTGGAAATGATTCTTCTTCAGACTTTGTCCATGCAGTAGATTCTCTCGAATTTGCCGTCTCTCTTTGTCTAACCATTTTTTCCGTCTTCCATCTCTCTAAAGGTTATAGAGGTGATAGAACAGATTCCTTACCTCATTGCTTCCTCTTAAAATGTACACAGTCAGCAGATTGATTAATGTTCACTGTGCGGACCAAATTGTGTCATCTCTTCTCCAGAGCTGGGTAATGAACTTCGATACTTTTATGGCACCGACCGCTTCGATACCATCAAGTATCAAAAAATGCCTTGTCATTCGGTACCAAATTTCAATATCTAAGGAGTAAATCTCATCAGCGTCAGTGCGCCAATAAGCATGCAACATGCTTGTAGCAAGATCTAATAATGCTGGTGATTGGCTGTCTAACGTTATGCTCATCTTTTTACTGCCAGCTGCTTATCTGCACAGATAACTAAATGAATTTTGTGTCGCTTGTTAGCTAGCCAGTGCAGCTAACCTGTATCTGCTCGTCAGTGAGTCCGTTCACCACATCGTCCACCAGGATGAAAGCCCCGGCGCAACCTGTCCTCTCCTCGGATGGGACGGATAACCTGGAGCCGAGGCGGAGAGCGTTTCTGACGCCAAACATGGTGTTGCTTAATGTTACAGACCGACAGATAGCGGAGAGAAATACTCCTTAAGTAGACACGGTGGATTGTTGTCAGACCCAGGCTAGCTTCTCTTTAGCACAAAGTAAGAGGTCTCACTCTGCCACTATATACCAGTACCACAAATGTCACCAACACAGTCATTCTCTTCTTCTTCTCTTTCTTCTTCTTCTTCTCCCTCTTCTCCTTCTCCTCCTCCTCCTCCTCCTCCTCCTCCTCCAGATTAGGCTGACTAGAGTCTACAATGGGGTATTGCTGCCATACTGTTTGTTATTAATGTTCCTTTTGACATTTATTTATATTTTATATAATCCAATACTATACAGATATTCCTTCATTTTCTTAACTTTAGTCCTGTTATCCAGCTTCACACAGGTCTTTGAACAGCTTCTTCCTTTGAAGTGAATAATTGTACCATAATGTGTATTGTAATTTTCTTTTAATATAATAGATTTTATAAAGTTGGTATCGAAAATAGTATTGTTCAGGAACCGGTATCGAAGTCAAGGTATTGGTACTGGTACAGATATGGACAGACATTTTTTGAATGATACCCAGCCCTATCTCTAATGTCCAGAATCTTTTGAGCAAACTTTCAAACTGATCATTGTATTTTAAACATTAATGGTGGGGTATGCGATTCTAATCCAGTACATGTCTTTTTGTCAAATTCAGCGAATATCTCCTCACGGTCTGCTAGCTGTCCGTTCAGTGTGTGCACTGAAAACTTATAGGTTTGTACACAGCCCTGGCTCTGTAAATGGGAAATAAACAAAGTGGCTCAGACCGAGCCACGATTTGTGTGTCAGGTAATTTTAAATGTCTTGCACACGGACATTCAGCTTACTTTCTAGTTTGCCAAGATGTGCTGTTGTTGTGATGTTTTCTATAGTAGCAGGAGAGTTGTGAGTATTGCTGTCTGGAGCTGGGAAACCGCCTCGTCCTCTCTGGCTGTTAGCTTTGCGGCAGCAACTGTAGGGACAGTTTGCTAACCCACAACCTAGCTAACGTTAGTAACATTACTTGCTGTGTCATTGTTCTCTCTGTATCATGGTATTGGATTTCTCCAGAATCGCATACTCCACCTTTTAACCAAGATTCAGTAACTGCATGGTTTAGATTAAGTTACCAAAGGCCAGGTCTAACAGGGTGAGAAATTATTTTTCCCCCCAATCCATCAAACTCATGCTCAGGATGAGTCAGCTGATAATCAGTCTTCCATATAATATTGCTGGATGATGATGATGATCGACTAACTATCGACAGCTGGATGGGATGATGATGGCTGAAGGTTTAGTGTTTTGCCTTCACTGTATGGGGCTTTAGCATATGTTTTGCATGTATTTGTATTAGGTTTTATGTATTTTATTATATTTTATGTTCAAGCTTGTGTTTCACCTGGCTGCAAGGCAAATTTCCACTTGGGAACAATAAAGTTGAAGTTGGAGCAGACTCCAAGTCATCTTTTTGGAGGGGAAGATAGAGAGAAGCCAGAGCAGTCTCAGTTAACACTAAATGTTTTGTATTGTAAACTGGGTGTTACTCTCACTCTTTCCCTCCATCTCATTCCTTTTCTCAACTTCTAAATGAGGGAAAGTCATTATCATAGCAGATTGTTTTGACTGTCCCAAGGTATTGTACCACTTCAGGGCTTTTTAAAAAACTAAGCTCCATCTGTCTTTTTCCATCCCCTGTCTGTCTGCAGGTAATAAAGGCAGTGGAGGAGAGCTATAGATTGCCGGGTCCTATGGACTGCCCTGAGGCTCTGTACCATCTAATGATGGACTGTTGGCAGCGAGAACGCAGCAACCGCCCCAAATTTGATGAGATTGTCTGTCTACTAGACAAACTCATTCGCAACCCCAGCTCATTAAAAAAACTTGTCAATTCCTCACACAGGTATGAATTCACACCACAAAACAACAACATATCTATTTGGAATTTGACACTTTTTTTATGTAGACGCCAATTGCTTGGATGCACATTGCTATCGTAACATGTTATGTTAACACAAAGTTATGTTGAGTCTTTTATTTTGAAGAAAATCTATATTCGAACTTACTGATTTCAATTTTGAAGCCCAACACAAAAATTTATATTTTTGGATTTAAGCAGTAGATGGCCAACACTAATATACAGTGGTGTGAAAAAGTTCCACACACCTTCCAAAAAGTTCAACTTTTGTCCCGTTACATCTGGCGTAAAAGTACACCACATTTCAGAAAAAGAACATCATACCAACAGTAAAATATGGTGGTGGTAGTGTGATGGTCTGGGGCTGTTTTGCTGCTTCAGGACCTGGAAGACTTACTGTGATAAATGGAACCATGAATTCCGCTGTCTACCAAAAACTCCTGAAGGAGAATGTCCAGCCATCTGTTCGTGACCTCAAGCTTCAGCAAACTCGGGTTCTGCAGCAGGACAATGATAAAAAACACACACACCATCCAACTCTGAATGGCTGAAGAAGAACAAAATGAAGACTTTGGAGTGGCCTAGTCAAAGTCCTGACCTGAATCCTATTGAGGTGCTGTGGCATGACCTTAAAAAGGCAGTTCATGCTAGAAAACCCTCCAATGTGGCTGAATTACAACAATTCTGCAAAGATGAGTGGGCCAAAATTCCTCCACAGCGCTGTAAAAGACTCATTGCAAGTTATCGCAAACGCTTGATTGCAGTTGTTGCTGCTAAGGGTGGCCCAACCAGTTATTAGGTTTAGGTGTGAATTTGCACACCTACTTCTAGTAAAATACTATAAAGTGTAATTTTGTATTTATTTTTCCAAGAAGAGAGATATGTTGGCTTTTACCGACATTTCTTTAATCTTGAAAATGTGTTGTTTTAACTGACCTATTCTTTCTGAAGTGAATTAAACCCAGCGCTGCAAGCTAATAGACTCATCATCGTTCAGATGAAATGTAAAGAGTCTCTATTGAAGTCTTGTGTAGCTGCATAATTAAATCAGGATGGACATAGTCACTAACTGCTGCATGCTGGCAAAGAAGAGGAGAGAAATAAATGAAAGTAGCTTGATTTTCTTAAAACTACGCATTAGTGTGAATTGTATTCAGTGGGGTATCTTTTGATTATCGGAACATTTGAACATTCAATTAGTGTTTCCCCACTATGCATGTGCATTGCATTAGTGTATAATGGCATGAAATGGCTATAAGTGCTCTGAAACAGACATTTAGTCAGACACCCTCATTACCTTATTTTCCTTGCAGAGATAATTAAATAATGTGAGGTCTTTTGTTCTCCTTCCTCTTTTCCACTTACACACTCAAAAAACACACACAGGAACACACTTAATAAATCAATGGCATATCTAACATCCCATGCAATAACGTTTGACAGTTAGCCAGATTAAAGGGACAACAGGGCTAGTCCTTGTTCCACATTACTCCTGTTCTAGCTACAGCGTGGAGAATATTGTTAGCTAGCATGAACATTTCTGTTTGATAGCATGGAGAGCTCTATTTGTTTGCATGAAGTGTGAGCTGAATGACAAAGAGTTTTGAGTGGACAGCATTTTCAGCTTTGCATGATGGTGCATAAGTAGCATTAAGAGGCCTTACTGGAAACTGTCAGGGCTTTGGAGCTCAGCCCTGGGCTTCAAAATGTAGGTGATTGCACAGTGAATTCCACTCCTTAACATTTATGATAATGATGTGAAACAGGAGCTGGTGCCTATGAAGTCCTTTAATCTGACAATCTGTCATCATGACAATGGTTACTGAAATAATACATGTATAATCTTGTGCTTTAATTTGATTACTGTCATACTTTTTTTTCCTGTACCTCCATCCATGTAACAGGGTTTCCAACTTGTTAGTGGAGCATGCCAGTGTAGAAGGGGACTGCAGCACTCGGAGCCAGACCGTAGGGGAGTGGCTCGACTCCATCAAGATGGGTCGTTACACTGAGCTTTTCATGGAAGGAGGTTACTCTTCACTGGAGACTGTGGCTCAAATGACATCAGAGTAAGGCCACTTAATCACATACAAACATAAACAAGTACTAGAACATCTAGCCATGTAGATGGTTTTATTTGCTCAGGTTTTTACACATCTGTCCCTTGAGATTTCTGCTGCCACCTCAATATAATAGTGTTGAGTGCAGAGTTTTGTTTGTGGAGCAGCGGTGCAAAATTATATTTAAAAAATTCAATGGCAAACTCTCCCCGTTACTCTGGATAATCCACAGCCCTAACTGTCATCCATTTTTGTAGGGATTATTTCTTCAGTGGAACATGGTCCTTACTGACCTTTTAAAGTTCAAAATTTAGTAAAATTACATAATCTGGACTCAAATGACAACAATCCAATGTGCAATGCAGTTTTAATGAAAATCTCTGTAGCACGTACAAAACTGAACTAATTTTTCATTATTACAGTTAGAGAAGGTCAAAGCAAAATGAGAATGCAGGATCTATTACAAGGTTGCAAACCTGTGAAAAAGTTCTAAAAAGCCAGTGCCCTTTTATAGAACCGAGAGCTTTGATAAAGATAGAGATAGCTACAGAAAATCAGCATGACTTATGAATGCATAACTTGGGGACCATCCAGAAACTGCTGTCTCAGTATTATAACAGTTTTTAAAATTGCTTTAATTGGGATATCTACCGTACAAGAGCTGAGCCTTGTGAGGATATTATATATTGATACTCTTACTTGCAAGAACACTACGTTACAACATCAGTGAAAATGGCAGTTGTCTAAAACATTACAAATAAACCTTTTGTAGGAAACATTTAAAAAAAAAAGTTAAAGTACAGTAATTTTTTATCACTTGCATCATATATTTCTTTATTTGTTGTCAGACTGATTGATAAATAAGGGCCTGTTGTTTGTGCTCTTTTTCAGGGATTTGCGAAGAGTAGGAGTGAACCTGGCAGGACATCAGAAAAAAATCATCACTACCATTCAGGAGATGAGAGTCCATATGAACAACACCAACTCTACTGTAAACATCTGATGCATATGTACAGGCACAGACACACACACACGCACGCACACGTATACACATACAGACAATATGTGGACCTAGTATGTGACGAAAAGACTTGCTGTTGGACCTAGAGCAGCTTAGCACTTTCTACAGACAATGAAACCCAATGTTTATGGATCTAAACTGGAGGATCCACAGTTTTGTGGCTCTTGTGTGTGGAGTTTGCTTGTGGTGTTATGGGGGATATTTGACATTGCAGCACTAAAACCAAACTGAACTGAGTGGTGCTACATGAAGGGAAGATGATGGTGAGCTAAACTGAACTGAACTTAAGTGAAGACTTTTCCTTCTAATTATTCCATTTGTGTGAATCTTAGGGATTCTGATATCTCTCAGATATCTTTGGATTCTCTCAGATCAAACATGAAACATAGACCGCAGATCTGGCTCTTAGAGCAACCAGCAATTTTATGGCTATATCACAAGTATGGGAGTTTTCATGCAGCGGTCTCAGACTGAACTTTTTCAGCCTGTCTCAGGTGATCTGAACCCAGTGGAGTACTGACTTTTTCTCTGGAAGTACAGTTCCATCACAAGTCATTGAATTGAACACCACTCTCAGGCAGGGTAAACATGTAATAATGGACCAAGAGCAAAATCTTCATTAGTTTCAATCTTTGCTTTGCCATGCTGACGTGCTTTGGATTTTGCTGTTGCATTTTGTTGTTGACCTTTTGGCAGGTCTTCATGCGACAAGACTGCAGTTGTAATCCAGCTGTATAACTCACGGAAGGTCCAGACTCATATTCAGCATCATATACGTCATTATTTTCCAAAGCAATGCAAGACAAGAGTACATATTGCAATCTTCATTGTTGTATTTTAAATTTCAGCCTCTTTAAACATAGTCCATGACAAGGAAAACTTCTGGGTCTGGCTTTGTCCAGAAGAGTTTGGGTCTTATTGAACCTACAAACAAAGTGTGAAAAGATACAAGCCTTTAGGCACTAGGATACTCTTTACTTAACTCTTCTTCTGGCTGAATGTATAGCACTACACAGAACACAACGCTGAGTTGCAGCATCAACTTATGTTTGATATGTAAATGCTGTCAAATTGGGATAGAATGTGGCAATAGAACCATTCTGGTCCTTAAAACCAGCTTCTGAATCAAGCTGTAGATTGTGTAAGAGATTCAGCTGGCTGGTCATCTTTGCTCTGAAAATATGTAGAAATCTCCACTAAGATCTTGATGGGTTCTTACAGAACTCACTCAGCTATCAACTCCTAAACCATGCAGATTCAAATTTAAAACTGCTTCATACTGGATACTTGGCGCATGTTTTAGTGGAACGTTCAGTCAGATTCCCGGGAACCTTCGTGTAGGTTCTAGCAACAACATCCCACATTCAAATCAGTCACATAGCTTCACTCAGATTCTAGCAGAACAATATACTGAGATTCTACTGGAACCTTTGCTCAGACACTAATGGAGCCTTCACCCAGATTCTGATGAGCCCTCACACAGGCTCTATGTCGGACATTCAAATGGAACAGTCACACAGGTTCTAATGGAAATGTCACATCATGGCACTTCCAGTAGGATTCAGCTGGAACATTCAATCCAGTGGAAATTTCATTCATGGAAATTCATGGAATGTTCAGTTGATCCTGATGGAACATTTGTTCATGTAATAATGGAACTGCTGCTCACATTCTCATGCAAAGGATCACCCAGATTCTAGTGGGACTGTTTACTGATATTCTAATGGAACTTTCACTCAGATTCTAATGGAATCTCTACTGGGATCCCAATGCAGCCTTCACTCAAGAGTGCACTCAGACTGGAGCCTTCACTTAGACCCAACAACCTTCAGGTACCGCAGAAAACCCTCAGCAATCTGTTCAGTTCACCAGAGTCTCTCTCCACCACATGTCTGCCACACCACAATAAACCTCACTCTTACAGGACTGCTGAAAATAAGGAGGCAATATTGATCAACTTGATAATCATTTATTTATTTATACCTGTTTAAAAAATGAGCAAAAATGATGTAGACAGTTTGTTTTTGATCATAATACTCTCTCTTGGACTACTGAGCAGCTCTGCCTACATGTCTTTCATGTATATAATGTATTATATATTTAAAGCAGGGAGCATTGTTCTTCGGTCTACTATCATGTGGACAAGTTGGTATTGATCAAGCATCTCAGAGTAGTGCACATTAGTAAATAGTGACAAATATTCTAAATCAGCATTCCTACGACTTAGACCTGGGCCACTGTCAGGTGGGGGCAACCAGCACATCTGTCCCCATATAAGGGTGCCCTAAAGGGTATGCAGAATTATCAAATATTCATGCTATGTTGTTGGTGATTGTGTTTCATTTCAAGTTTTAATGCAAGACCTAGAAATATTTTCAGCTGCCCTAAATGAGACAACAATAAATACTCATGTTGTCTCTAAAAGCCAGAGAAGTGTGCACAGGGATTGATGAACATATGAACTTCTGTTGAAAGGTATACAATGATGTCAATGATCAAGCCCTTGATTTACTTCTCTTTGGTATGGTTTGTTACACATTGCTACTCAGTGCTTTATTGCTAAAACTTGACCCTTTTCATCGTAGTGTTCACCTAAGCAGGAACTGAGTTCTGACAGTATATATATCTTCTTTGCAAATGACATGCTAATATTTTTCTTGGTTATACACAGTGTACTGCTAGTGCTGTGGCATAAGAGTGGAAATGAAATGAGATTGTAAAGCTAGTTTTATAAGAGGTGGTATCACTTGACTGTATGAAAAGCATAGAAAAGCACACAAGAAGAATGTACGGTTTTAAAGGGGTATTTAAATTTTTTGGAGAACATGTTTCGCTTTTAAACCTCCTTCTGAGTTCAACAGGAGTCAAAGTAAAAGGCCTCATTGGTGGTAGAAAGCCGACCTCACTTGTGGCGTTTAAGCCTTTCCACCTGCTGTCAAGATCAAGATCATACTTCTTGGCTGGTTTTATAAAAGAATGTGAGTGGGAAATGGGCACAGTTGTTGTTCTATATGGGTATGTGTTTTTAAAAGTCGAAATGTTCTACCAGAGTAAAAGTTTGCTTGAAAGATAAACATCTGCATAGTCTCTTTAGTCTACATTTATCACTTTAGAAG
The DNA here is from genome assembly GCF_020085105.1 of Siniperca chuatsi. Lineage (NCBI taxonomy): Eukaryota > Metazoa > Chordata > Actinopteri > Centrarchiformes > Sinipercidae > Siniperca > Siniperca chuatsi. The sequence continues at coordinate 17,830,393 of NC_058059.1, forward strand.
TTTGGCTCCAGCTTCTGCGTTAATATACTATATTGTAGTTTTAATGGTTGGGAACAGTAGCCATTTAGCAACATTAGATTTGTGGTTTTATACCTTGTTTAAGCCACAGTGTACTTTTTTATTCAAGCAGGTCTTATTCTGGTCTTCAAAAATGCAACCAACTCCTTGGCAGTAAAACATATATACTGTATGTAGACTGTTGTGGCTATGCAGATGTTTAATTTAGCGGGGGAATGCATCAATAACATGGTGCACCTTTTATATTAGACAATATAAGGCATGTACAGTGAAAGTAATTGTGCTGGGTGCTTTTAATTTACCACCCAACATGTTTTCAATTCAAGTTTCCTCAGTCATATGAATACAACAGGCGTTTGATGAAGTTTCACAGTGTTTTGGTCCTTTTCAAATTTCATGGCATTGGCTTTTTACAACCACCCTTTTCAACTTAATTTTCAACTTAAGACCTATGCTTGGGGCATGAACAATTGGTGAATAGTACACCCTTATAAGTGCCTCTCATCTTTCAAGCACCATTATTTCCTCCCCCGCCAAAATGCTATGCCCCAATTGAGCCCCAATTTTCTATGTATTTACTTTTTGCCAACAATATTTATAGGCAATAAGAAGAATGTCAGACAATGTGTATGTTGGAACTAATTTAATTTGCACTTTATGAGAAATCTGTTGCCCTTTTGTTTGACTAAAAATGTCTAGAGTTGACTGACTTTTTAGTGTTAAAGTTTTTCTTAATTATTTACTATATAATTACTGTGTTCCCTTATGCTGATTATATCACTTTATATTCTCAATGCTTGTAAAATTTGACAGTTAAGCACAAGGCATTGGTAGTATTTTTCAAAACAAATCAAAGCTATATATATATGGGAAACTAAAGCATCATTGATGTAGAGCACCATTTCCTTGTGTACGGCACAACGATACACCTTCAGAACGTAAGCACAGGGTTTGACAGAAATCTTTTAGGACAGTGAGCGGATTATATGATTTTGTACAAAGGTCAATAGCACTAGCCCTTAATGTTAACAAACGTCAGCCAGACATTTTGTCTGAGTGTTTGTAGCATTTTAGAATTACCACTGCTAAGTACAAAAGTGTGAAAACAGGTATTGATTTGTTGTCATTGCAAACAACAACAAATATACAATTTATTTGATAGATGCTGCTGAGTGAAATATCTTCATTAATTCAAATTATTTATTCTCAGCACTTTTGCATTGGCATGATTTTATCCTGTCCATCTCTTATTAAGCAATTCTCATTTAGCAGGAAGGAAAAAAGCACAGCAAACCAGCAGAGACTTGTAAAGATTTATTGATGTGTTGTTACTCTACAATGACTGTCAGCTAGGACTCCATCAACCATGCAGTGAAGTGTTTATGCAGGAGCCAATATTTTAGTGTCAAATCAAATTACATAACACGTTTGATGTAACATCTGAATCAGCAACAATATACGCATACATTTCCATAACAAGTTCTTGCATTCGTACACATTGGAGTTTGTTGAAAATGGCTCTGTAATAAAAGCACTGCATAAACTGTTGGATAGGAGGTTTGACTGAATTTTAGCAAATGTACAAAAGCAATACCTGATTATTAATATTAATAAAATCGTATTTGCATACACAAATACATGGGGAAATAGCAACCATAAAAGGTTGCACTGACATCTGAATGGTTGTAAGACATTTTATAAATATGAAAACATAGTGTCGGTGTCTTTTGAAAACCTCCAGAAATAAAGCAGATAAGTGGGCGGGGTTATATCTGGGCCAGGGTTCTGGTAGAGTCTGGAACAGTCCTAATGTTTTCCTTAGACAATATTACTATTTTTGACAAGCTGTTTGAGCATTTCCAATATGTAGACGGACATTTCAGTTGAATCATCAGCTCCAGTCAATGAGCAACTGTTCAAATAAAAAGTCAAAGGCACAAGACTGTGTATGTCAAGAGTATTGTTCCTGGTTGCAAGGATGTTTGGAATAAGTTTAAATGGATTTCAGATCTCTAGCTGACATCTTTGTCATGGCAACAGCCAATGAGGCTGGTGGGTATTGTAGTATTTTGTGCCACTGACAAACCACATTGGGGTTGAAACATTTACCACAGGTATAATGGTGTTGAAGACTCCAGTGTTTGTGTGTTGAGTAACACTGAGATTAACGCTAAAATTAAGCTTTCAAATGCAAATTTGCAGTTTCAAAAATACTCCTGTTACCAATGGCCCCGTCCACTTTAAAACTGTATAGTTAACTTCTCCGGGAGTGGAAAATAGGTACATTTATTGGGTCATCATGACACATGCGGTCTTAGGGAAAAATTCACTCTAAGTGTCAACATTCTAAAGCAGGTATGCGGTTATTCGGTTTTTCCCAGGTTAAAGACAATGATCATGTTATCAGTAACTCACACATAAGGTTTTAAACAACTGAACTGTTTTGTGATTCTTTGAAAGCACAGTAAAAATACTAGCATATAGATGTGCTATTGGTTTGTCTTTGAGACTGTCATGTATTATGTTTGTGTTGATGTTTTTGTAGTGTGTTATCAAATTCTATATTTTTGCAATAAAAATTTTAAAACATCAACTCTTTCTCTCTGTTCTACTAATACCTGTTGAACACAAGGATTCACTACATGAGATACATCTCGGTCTGTTGTTGGTCTGTTCACCACTTTGGTTCAGACTGAAATATCTCAACAACTATTGAATGGATTGCTTTTAGAATTTGTACAGACATTCATGGTCTCCAGAGGCTGAATCCTACTGACTTTGGTGGTCCCCTGACTTTTCCTCTACCGCCACCAGCATGTCAAAGTTTTCACTTATTCAGTGAGGTATCTTAGCATCTACTTGAACGATTTATTGCCATAGAATTTAGTTCAGACATTCATATTCCTCTCACAATTAATTGTGATAACTTTCCATCTAGTGCCACCATCAGGTCAAAATGTTAATTTGTCCAATACTTTGGTTAATGACTAAATACCTGCAAAACAAACAACATTTCAACCTCTGCTCTACTTTATTTGATGCTAATTAGCAAATGTTAGCATGCTAACACATTTAACTAAGATGGCAAATGTGGTAAACATCATACCTGCTAAATATCAGCATTGTCATTGTTAGCATTTAGCTCAAAGCAACTCTGTGTCTAAGTACAGCCTCACAGAGCCGCTAGCATGGCTGTAGATTCTTAGTCCTGTTTACTGACGTCCTTGGCAATGCATGCAGTTATGAAGAGAACACATTTCACTTAGTAATGAAATGTTTTATGGATGCAGCTGTGTGCATAGTAGCTTCTTACTATTATTGCTGTTCATCTTTACCAGTTAATAGACCAAACTATAGGCTGTGAACTTTATTGTAATGTACTTTGTCAGGATTTGTGATCTGTTTTTGTCTGAGTTTATATCCCTTGTTGGTTTCTATGTAATGAGCTATTTTAGCCAAACAATGTAATTGCCGAAAGATGTTTCCCAGCAATGCAATTAGACATGGTTTATTGGTTGAGATAACAATTGTCAGGGTAACAAGGGAGCTAGTTGGCTGTTTTTCTCTTTGTCTAGATGGAGACTGGGAGGGAAGTGGTGGGTGTGGGTGTAGATGGAGACAGATGGATAAATGAACACAAACAGTTGTTGATCTACGAAGCAAATCAAATACTGCCCAAGTAAAGAAAGTCACCCAATGTAACACCCATCTATGTGCTGAGGTATTTGGTGAAATATATTGTCAACTGTGCATCATGGATGACAACACAATCCAGTAGAATATAGTTCATCACTGGTTTATAATCATAATGAGCTGTGAGGTTCTGTAGAATGCATGATGTTTTAAAATCTGATGACGCAAGACCTGGCAATGATGTGTCTGTCTGATGCATGAGCTGCTGATGTCAGCAGCTCATGTTATTGTGTGATCCCTCTCTTACAAAAGAGCCAAATATGTGAAAGCCTTGCTAACAATTAGCATATTAACCAAGACTAGTATATCTGATTTTATTTAGAAAAATGTGGTGAATTGTCATGGAGTATTTCTTCTTTAACTCCTCATGACAGGTTTTACAATAGAAAATGATTTGCTTAATCTCCTTTGCAATACATAAACAAATCCCTAATTCACGTGTCTTTTCATGATTTTTGTGATAACCTTGAATCATGTGTGAAGGTGATGCTCAGTTCTTACAGTGCTACAGTAGTTTATATGTAAATATCAGCACCAAATGGCTGCGTGTGTGTGTGTGTTGTGATGTCAAATCAAACCTAGCTGATCTCTGGGGGAATCCACTGCCTGCACACATGGCTCAAGGTGATTATTACACTCACACACACAGAAAGTGTATGAAGGTGAAATTAGCCATCACACCATCAGCCTGGCTATTACTGAAAGCTCTGTATCAGCGGCTTGAAGAAAAAAGCTGCACGGTGTGTGTGTGTGCATGTGTGTGGTGTGCGTGCGTGTGTGTTGGGATTGCACTGGGGCCACATTCCCACTGGTGCTGACTGGGGTTGTTCTTGGATGGATGGACAGGTTTCTTGCTTTAAGCAAGCCCGGCTGTCTCTCTGTATGTTCAGTATGCATGTCTTCACATACCTGCCTGCCTGTTTTGACCAGCTCCGTCTGCCTGACTGCTTACATGCCTGTACATCTCCGTATTACATTCAGTTTGTGACTCTATTAGGTCCTTCCTGCCTGTCTCTCTGTTTGCATTTACATCTCTGTCCCAATCTGCCGCTCTTTACTGTCTCGCTGTCTATTAGACCGTCACTGTGTCAGTCTAAAGTCAGGTATCCCAGGGCACGATAAAGTAATTTTCTATTGAAGAGGTGTCAGTGGTCTAGGCGTCCCGAGGGTCATTTGAAAATCATTGCAGAGATGCCTCTTTAATCATTATGAATGACCTTCAGCAGAACCTTAGCTGTCAATTTAGGTGTGATTGTGTGGGTCTCTGTGAATCTACGGGTTTTTGTGTAAGTAGGTCAGAATGTATGCATATCTGTGGGTATATGAATGCATGTATCTGTCTGTATGTGTTTGTACTGTATGTGCGTCTACATCTGTGCCTGTTTCTGCATTTGATGTTTGATTTAGGTGGGCTGTTTATGGCATTTTACGCAATGTGTTAAGTTAGCTTAAGAGTCCTGCAGGACTGGGGTGCAGGAAATGCTTTGCAGTCAAAAGCTGGTGCTGGTGCGGATTTTATAGTGGGCTGGGTGTTTAAAATGGCAGTGCTGTTTTGAAGCAAACTCAACCTAGCCTTTTAAAAATGCAGAAACTTGCAGGGAAATTATAAGCTTTGAGGGGTTACGGTCACCTCAAACTTATATTGGTTTTTTCAGGAAGGAACCATCCTCTGAGCTGAAATAGTAACTGCTTGTGTGTGCATCTATTAGTGTGAGCACACTTGAATAGGCCCATTAAAACAATTTTCTTGCTTTAAAATCTCAATTACAATACATATTTGTGAAAAGCAAGGTTTTTTCACTTTTAAATCATCTTGTAAAGACATTTAGGAAGTGTAACTTTTATGTGCACTAACAAAAACTCAAAAAAATGGGATACATAATGCATTGTAAACTTCAAAATTTAAATCCCAGCAATGTTTAGGCCATGTTTACATAGCATGCTCACTGAAGTATATAACCAGTTGAATGAGAAAATAAAACTGAGTCAGAACAGTCCACTTGCTATCTGTCAGCACTGAAAATAGTGAGCAGGTTTTAGGAGGTGATATTGTCATTGATATAAATTATAATTTCCACTTGAAAAATATTTTCCTCATATGTCCAGGTCCTGGCCTCCTAGTTGTCAAAATGTAATTTTTTAAATCACTTGTCATGCAGATGCGAGCTCAAGGTGCATATGGCCAGATAAAGCTGCTCGCCTCCATGTAGCAGCCACCCTCAACACCCATTAAACTGTTACTGGAGGTCTGACCTGGACCAAATAAGCTGCTGGTAAATAGCCTTATCCATTCTGCTACTGATCCAAGAAGCCTGCCATGAGAGGGCTGTGTGATGTCGAGTGGCTGGCAAGGACACATATTTACACACACGCACACACACTCGCACAGAAACCTTGACAGCGGTAGCAGTCTGGCAGGTCTTTGTGTAGCACTGGAGATAACTCAACACACACATTGACTCTCTCTCTCTCTCTCTCTCTCTCTCTCTCTCTCTCTCTCTCTCTCTCTCTCTCTCTCTCTCTCTCTCTCTCTCTCTCTCTCTCTCTCTCTCTCTCTCTCTCTCGCCCACAGTATCTGTCTCCTTCATACATCGGCAGCCACAGGGATATATTTGTCACTTGCCCAGATGTTTTTCCAAGGTCCTTTATTCAAAGCAGTCAATCATATGAGCAGAAATGTCCCTAATGTGAAGTCCCTTTGGTACAATGACTGTGTGTGTGTGTGTGTGTGTGTTAGTTTACGTTTGTGTATGTGTGTGGAAGGTCAGTCAAGGTGAGATGAAAGTGCAGTTAACCTTACACAGGGAGGTAATATATTAATAACAACTGCAATACCTCGCACACATTGCACACACACACAGTTGCTATTTCTCTGGTCTAATGAGGTCTGTCACTCTGGCACACACACACATACACACAGATTTTAACTGACTTCGGTGTCTGGGCACACACTCTTCGTTCCTATTTTCTCCATAAAAACTAAATTAAGCATCTTTATCCGACACATTTTCGTTCATGATTCTCTTGAATGCTCACAAACCCATTTCCGTGTTAAGTGATGGAATCATCTGCAATGACTTTATGAAAATGCATGTGCTGTGACGCAAAGAAAACATTCCTAATTATTGTTAATATGTCAGGTCTGTAAAATACATAAATAAACTCTTGGGGGTTGCAAAAGCGGTTGTCCTCCTGGTGAACAAACTAAAGGTTAAAAAAAGACAGAACAGTTGTGAACATTCCATGAGAAGTCCAACAGATAGAGCCATACGGCCATGACATATCCCTTGTGAGCATGAAAGAATCATGTAAGAGCAGTGCTACAAAAAAATGAGCAGCACAAACTAAGTATAAAGGTCAAAATGATTTGAAGAGTTTTGCGTCAAACCTTGCATGGGGTGCACTGCCACATTTGGAGGTTGTTAGCTCCCTCAACCTTACTCCATAATGAAGAGGTGCTGCCTGCCCACTGAGCTGTCTGGTCTGGTAATTATTTTGACATTACCCACTGAGAGCTGGAAGGGAATTATCCTCCACAGTGTCTGCTTGCCATACATTCTCCATAATCAGCCTCACCATGCATGGGTAAATGTGTGCACTAGGCATGAGTACAAAATGTGTGTGTGTATGTAGAGCAGTGAGAGCATGTTACAAATGGACCACAGTCACTTTTTGCTGTTATGAAGGTTCATGATTCAATTTGATCATGTTGGAGTTACTGATCACATTGTCAAACACAAATCTGCAGGATTTTTTTCTTCACACAGTGAACAGTCCAAGCAAGAGTTCAGTGGCTGTGTAATGTACAATTAATAAAATGCAGATGAAACAGCAATGTTAGTGCTGCAGTATGGCAATGTTGGTCTCATACTGGATACAGGATCTTCTGTTTGATGAGAAGAATGCAATAAAGAGGCTTCATTAGAGATGTTTTTGTTACTCTTGCAAAGCCACATAACATTGTTTATTAACCTTGCAATATCCCTCACAGCTGTGATGCTTGCACAGTGTACCTACTCATAATTCTGACAGGGTTTAGCATGTTGCATACTGTAATGCAAAGCAGCAGCAACCCTCTGTGAAAGCATCCTGAGGGAGAGCAGGGCCAGATGTTTCTCACAGTTTGAACAAGGCATTGCAGTTTTGGTTTGTGAAGTTAAAAATATGTTTTTTTCCTTTGATTTTTGAAGTTAAGTAGTTAAACTATTGATCTGTATCATTTGGGAGAATAAAACTGCATAAATATGTTAAATTCATTCAATTCACTTTAGTTCAGTTAAATGTGGTGGAGTGTAACTAGGTTAATTTATGTTCATTACAATCCAGTCAGTTCAATGTAATTCAGTTACATTCAAATCAAATCGGTAAATAAAAATTTGTTTGATTCCAGAAGGTGTTAGTAGAGAAGTGTATTAGGCTCACATTAAAAAAAAAATTAGTTCAGTCAAAATTATTCAACTCTTCAATAGAGCACAGAAATGTAAGGCGGTGATTCTGTACTTTTTACACGAAAATGCAATTTCTTAATTTCTTTCTTAGTAATACGAAAACCAGGACTACCACTTTCTGTAGTACATGATATGAAAATATGTGGTTTTCCTGAGATATGCATAAACGGGAGTTAATAGCTATGAGAATGACTTGGTGTCTGTGAGAAACATCCCATTTGTCTTAATATTCACTGTGCTGTGCATAGACAAACTAATGACTGCAATGCATCACCTGGATATTGTATTTCAATAAAAAAGTGTGAGTGTGTGTGTGTGTGTGGATGTGTGTATTATTTGTGCATGTAACAATGTTCTTTCTCAGTCAGTCTCCCTGTATGTCTGTTGCACATTTGCAAGTATCTTCCTCAGTATCACATATGTGTAATGCATCATATATGTAAAATGAAGTGGCTCTCAGTACAACCTTGTCTCCTTGGTATTCCATGCAACGAATTTAAATTGTGAGGTACGTTCACTGGCTAATCAATCGCCAATGCACATGCAGTGTGACACTCATGTAGCACAGGAAAAAGTGAATTTGTGGAGGAGGTTGGGCATACAAGGGTTCATGTTTCATCTTATGCTTCAACTATGCATTGATTTTTTAAATGGATCAGTTCACCCGAATCACAAAAAACCCTTGTGGTATCTAGCCATGCAAATATTTTCAGTGTTAAGTGTGCAGATTTTGAGATATACAGATCTTAATGTCTGCCACCACAGCATTTTGGAGGTAAATGGAATTTTATTCATGCTGTTTTAATTGGAATTACTCTCTATCGAAGAAATAGTCCTATTAAAAACTGTTGACAACGAGGTCTGTGGATTATCCTGACTGACGGACACACGGGACCTGGTGAGTTTTTCAAATGTAATTTTTCAATGCTTTGAGCAGCACAAATGAAATTCCATTCACCTGCATTCTTTTGGGATGGCAGCACAAATCTCAGTGACATATATTTTAAAACCTGGGCAAATAAAAACTTTTTTATCTTCCATGCATTCTTTTTTCTTGTCAAAACCTGGCGCCTAAATTACCCACAACTCAACCACTGACAGTTCAGTCGGAGATTCGGGTGTGTTATGCTATTAGTGGCTAATGTAGCCTTGAGCATCTAGCCTCAAGCATTGATGAGGAGCGGGCTACAGAGGTCTGGTAAATTCACTTGTGACATCACGTGAGGCAATTTATTAGACTTCTTGTAGCTCCGTCTGAAGCCACAAAAGGCTTTATAAAGGCTTTATTTTTTCATATATGCAATATAACGTCACATCGAGCTGAAGCATTCGACCAGTCTTGGGAAATATGTGCGAGTGAATGATGATCACAAGAAATCATTAAAGGGTAAGACCACGAGCCAACAGTTGCAAAGTTCCTCCACCCAGGTCAAACTCACAGCATTTTGTAAAGGAAAAAAACAGAAGAAATGAACGTGAAATAGTTCATTTTTTGGTACTTTGAACGTAGTTCAAAATTCTGTGAACTGAATTCTCTGAAATTGTGAACTGTGAATGTGAACTAGAAATTGCACAACACTGCCAAGACCTGTAAACAGATTTGGATGTGTAAAATCGGTGGAATTTCCCTTTAAGCACGATGGTAATCTTTTGCCAAACCTTATCTAAGTGCTCAATCTCAAATTATCTTAGTAATTTTAGTTGCATAAAGATAAAAGACAAATAACTTAATTACCGTAACAATAGTTTAGTTGCCTCAAGCAGATATTGTAAAGAAAGAAATAGGAAACAGTTTGAAGGTATGTTCAGAATGAAGGTTTTGCTGATGTGTTGGTTTAAAAAAAATCCTCAAAAAACTTATTTAGCTAATACAAAATAGTTACATATGAACATAAATCTCAGAGAAATAGTTGCTCAGTCTGACCTTTGCTTCAACAATAGTGCTCACTACAGTGTGTAATAAGTCATTATTAAGTCATGTTTCTAAAATGACTATTGATTTTGTCCCTCAGAGCGAGCAAGCTGCCAAGGGCTACAACAAAATGCACAGATGGAGATATGAGTGAAGTTTCTATAAGGGCGATCTCAGCAGACGATCAGTTATCATCCGCAACCGATGATGAATCACTTCGCTGTGCTTTTATCGTTTTGTGCTTTTCCCTTAGTCATATTCCCCAAGAGGTATTTTCTTCTTATTTTGTACTATGCCTGGCAGAAAAAATAAATGAATGTTTGAATTACTTTGAATGGATGATTTGTCTGTGCATTTCACAGCACATAATTTGAATGTCTCTCTGCTTTTCAACATCTGTCTGAAAGAGAGGAAACAGAAATTCTTGACTAATTGACCTCATTTGGTGCAGTTGCTGATTCCATCTCATGTTGTTGCATTTTACTGCAGACACATTTTTATTCACATTGTTATTAAATACAGACATGGATGTATGTGTGTATGAGCACCTGTGTCTATCTGTGAAGCCGTTTAGCTCAGTGTCAGACCTTCTGAAAGTGTATGTCGTAATACATTCAAGTCCATTAATGCCTGGGAATGAAATAGAATCCAAAAGAGGACACACACACACACACACATGCATGCACACACACAAACACATACACACTCGCCTGCGCACACACACACACACTCACACACAGAGTGCTGTATGTCTCTGATAGCTTCTATTATCTAGGTCTCCCTCCTGGCTGCACATCAAACATGGATGAGCTCCAACCATAAAAGGCTCCATTTTCCTTTGATTTATACAAGGAATAAAAATCGGAAAGGTGAAAAGTCCAAACCATGCATATTTTATCGGCTCGCTGACACCAAAGGCAAGACGGAACAAATTTTAACATAGAGCAAAACTTAAAATAGACCATGATAGGACCAAACACAGGAACTGCAGCACTGAACCTCCTGACCTCGTTGGCCAAAAGCCTTCTAACCTGATCCAGTATTAACAAAAACATGGCTGTAGTGGCAGAAATAAGTACATTTTAATCATTTTACAAGCAAGTTTTACTTGATTCACTTGAGTAATTATTCAAACAATGATACTGAGTAAACATGGTCTCTTTTTGGCTATTTAACAGGGAATGAACATATGAAATTGAAGTCTAGACCGCAATGTAAACACGATATTTTACATACTGTCCTCGGGGCCCTGTTTGTCTTTTTCCTTGTTAAAAGGCAGCGGTGATTACAGATCAGTACTCTGGCAATGAGAGGCTTTATCTATGTGCCCCCATGGTGTTTCCACTAATAGTTCCTATGGCAGCGAGGGTGGGGGCTGGGTGGCGTGTGTGTGTGCTGGCCAACCATTGGTAAATAGGTGAAATACTGAGTAGCTGTAGTTTAACACATTAAAGAGTCCCTTTCCAATCTGAAAATCTGACAATACCACAAAATTAGAACAAATATATTTAGAAAATGTACTCTCACAGCAGTCAATGTCATATCATATCAATATACACAAATATTTGTATTGTATCCTTTGAAAGGTGACCTCCCTATAATTTAGAAAATAGCCACAAATATATATTTTTGCCAGATACTGTCACTGCAAAATTACCATGACACCCAAGTTAAGTTTTGGTGGATTCTGTTTCTGTCTGTCTCATTTTTTAACAAAAGTCTAAATTACAGAAAGTAGATTAAGCCAATGTTTATATATTTACTGAATGAGTCTTCTGCATTCTAGATATATTGAATAAGGAACTTCATGTCATGAATTCCCCTTCACAATTCATATATTTTTAGGTAAAGCTGAAATATATAGTTATATGACACCTTTTACTCTATTTTGGGTAAGGGCTCCAAAATCATTCAGATACCACTCACATACTACACCACCCTTGCAGACACATCCACATCACCTTTCTTTGTGTTAGTTCATCCCCAATCCTGTCCACCTTTTCTCCTCCCATTACAACCATCCATCTGTACTGTACATCCATCTCCCCTTCCCTCCTCCCTCCACCACTCTACTCATAAATCGCTCCATACATAGCCCCACTCCCATCCCCACTTTCCCTCCCTCATCTCATCCTTCCTTCCTGTCCCCTCTTGTTCCCACTCCCCATTTTCTCCCCTTCCCCTTTTCTCCATCCATCCATGCTGTCTGAATAATGCAGTGGCCACGCAGCTGCACTGCCATTGTCCCGGCTTCAATGTTAATGTTGCGTCCTTGTCACAATTATTGGGTCACTATCATCCATCACAGCTAATCATTGTCATACAGATACATGGACAAACAAAACACATTACGGAGAACAAAGGCACACGTATGTAGAGAACAAAGGCGCACATGGAGCAGAGAAACATGTTGCGGATTATGACGCTTGTGTTAAATTAAATGATGCACTCTGAAAAGGCAAACACAACAGGAGATTTATTTTTGGCACTGAAACAGATGCCACATGCAAAATGTGTCATTGATATAAATGGAAATAATTACATTTGTATGTGTGTTCTTGTTATCTAAATATAGGTAACAAAGTACATCAAGTATTTTCAACATGTCAACAAGTTACACGCCGCAAATGTTTTTTTCTGTGTGCCCAATGGTATCCCCAAATGTCACAATTTCATCCCAAATCACTGTCATGCTGTAACAGTGAGCTGGAAGGGAAAGGAAATGTGGGGCTGCCGTTCAACACTATAATCAAATCATTAAAGGGTCAGTTCACCTAAGTCAACAAAAAGCAAAGCTTACACCTAGCGGTGACAAGCCATGCAGACAATTTTGGTTTTTATGTGCCAAGGTGTTAAGATATTTAACACTGAAACATCTGTTGCCACTCCAACAGGTTGGGAGATAATGGAAATTGATTTTTTTGGTATGTTTGTTGTGCTGCTTCAGTTATTATTTAAAACAGTATATTTAAAAATAACTTAAAAGCAGTTTGTAATACTACTTTTCCTATTGGGGTGGTGGCAGAACTTTCAGAAGGAAAAACAATATCTTACTATATGGTGCACCACATTTACTGTATTGAGTGTCCAGATTCTGAGTGTGTAAGTTTCCCCACTAGATAGTGCCTCAGTGGACTGAAATTAGCTGTGTCCACGGCATGCACACTACTCCCTGCTAACAATCCTACAATGCAATGCATTGCATTTTGTAGATGCAAAAATCACTGCTGTGCAACAACAGCTGTCAGTGATGACGCAAAATGATGTAAGTGTCCAAAATCTCAAGCTAAGTATTGAGTGTATTATATAGACAGTAGTGAATGAGTGAACTAAGGAGAGATTTCAGAAACAGCCCAAAACTACCTGCAAAAGTAGAGACCATTAGGAGTAAGTTTAAGATTTTTCTTGTAATTTGGGGGAACTGACCCTGTAATTTGTAAAGATGTTCATTCCTCACTGAATTTAATAACAATACAGATGATCATCTAGTCTCATGTGGCTCTTCTTTGTGAAAGGAAGGGCTCAAAATAGTCCAAAAATAATCATTGCCAATGAATTTGGCTTCCATCACCAAAGTGATGTGTTTTTGGTTTACTTTATGCAATGAGGATCTTGTGAGTTGTCTGCTCTCACTAAGACACACTGACATTTGCCATCAAGAGCAGTTTGTAACAAAATTCAGCTTTGATGGAGAATACTGTCAGCAACAGTCTCATTATTTAGAGCTGCTGTCATAGTTTAGTTTGTAATAAAAGTCTTCATATAATTCCAAGATGTGCTCCTCCCTTCGAGTTTTGATCACCTCTGTGGTTTGGCATTGCTTCAGATTCATGGATCAAGCGGCTAGAGAATGCTTGTGATGGAGGACGGGTGTTTTGCGGGATTATTTGTTTGATTTTCATCAAACAAACACTTTTCAGTGAAGGACTGCACTGAAGACTGTGTGGTGGCGGGGGCTGAATGATGGGGGCTAATGTGGATTAGGTTAAACAAACCCATTAAAACATGAAAGTTTGTTGATAGCTGATGTGGGAGTATCAGGCATCTCCTCTTAGAGACCAGGGGCTTTAGCGTATAAAGCCTGTGCGTGCATGTGTGCATGTGCATGTGTGTGTGCTGCAAATGAATCGATAGTGATGAGAACAGGCTGGTTTCTATTACCTATTTAATTATCCTCCATCAAACAAACATGATAGCACCTTGAGATCACTTAGACCGTGGTCCTTCACACACACACACACACACACACACACACACACCCTTACACACAGGTAGAACGAGAGAGAGAGAGAGAGAGAGAGAGAGAGAGAGAGCACAAAAGTATAGGGTCACTTTTACTTTTACTATCATAGAAAATAGGAGAGGATCAAGGTCACTAAAGCAGAGAAACACAAATGCATTCACAGTAGAGCAAAGATAGCAGGTTCGAACCCTGTTCTCTGACCTTTAAGTGGAGGACAGAACGTAAAAAAGGTAACAAATGAGGCCAGTTAGGTAAGATAGTATTATTTCATGCAGTTTTAACGTTATTGGTTAAGGAGTTGCAAGCGTGTGCTGCCATTGGCCTCAAGCCGCTAAGTATCAGCTCAAGCGCCATGAGGCATAAATCCTTGCTTATGTCTGTTACAAAGCTGCTGAGCAGTTGTTGTCTGCTGTCGCCGTCTGACTAGACTGACATAAATAACAAAGACTTTCTGGTTGAAATCAAAATATTTATACAGATGATGACTTGTCAACACCAAACCAAAACAAGCCATTTGGATGCTGCAGCTGGAAAAGAGCAACATGGCCGCAGTCAGTGTCTGACAGACAGCTGTGTGTGTGTGTGTGTGTGTGTGTGTGTGTGTGTGTGTCTGCTGGTGTCTGATTAGGCTGCGGTGCCTGTCCTCTCTCTCTCTCTCTCTCTCTCACTCTCTCTCTCTGGCTCTGGCATGATTACATAACAGACAGTGAAATCTGTGTGTGTTGTGTATGTGTGTGTACAGTATGCGCATGCAATTGAAAGCAAGTTTGTGCATTGTGTGACTCAGTGCCTATGTGTGACCTAGAAACGTCGAGCAGCCTCTTATGGCTTCATTAGGGCATAAACCGAAAGTTCAGAATCTGTAACCTTCAAATTATCACCCTACTCATTCCCTGCAACTGTGTGTGTGTTTGTGTCTTTTCTGTGGAGTTGTTTTTCTCACTTTTTCTTATTTTCCTAATGTATTGTCGTACCAAGCTTCTCACAGTTTTCTTCACGTCTTCTATGACTTTTTCTACTAACTTTTTCTCTTTGTCATTCTGTCTTTTTTTTTTATAATATCCTCAAAGTTCCTCAACACAGAAACACAAGGGTCTCCTGGCTAATTTAAAGATACTATTTCAATTTCAACTTATTTCTGAAAAGTCATAAAAGTACAATATCCATGAGCCTAAAATGCAACATGTCATGTCATTGCATCATTTGACACCAAACGTGACGTACAGACAGAAGAAGTAATCAAGGTACAGTTGCTGGAATATGCCAAACTGGGGATTAAATATGATAAAATTGGTGCTTTAGTGAGAGTTAAGGCGTGTTGATGCTGGGAAATTGCAAAGTGACGCATCCTGACGTATGTTAAGACAACGCCAGTGTGCAGGCTTACAGAAAAAAATGGCTGCTGCTGTTTTGAAATCTCTCATAAGCAGTAAGTCCTCCAAACGCCAAAATATGTTGTTTGTCATAGCCGTCAGAGCAATACTTTCTGTTTTATGATCTGACGCCCCTGTCGGCAGGACAAAAGAATTTGTCAGTGCTTTTCAGAACCGTTACAAATCACCGTTCACCAGTATTTGTTATCTTACACCGCTATGGTAAAGGTTTGGTTGGGTTTAGGCACAAAAGCAACTTGGGCAGGGTTATGGAAACATTGTGGTTTGGGTTAAAATGACTTCTTCATTAAGCTTAAGGGACCTTCATCACCATGGTTAAAATAATAATCACTTGGTTCATAATAATAATAAACTTTATTTCTTTAGCACTTTTCGAAACAAAAGCTTTGTTGTCAGACCTACGTGTTTCAAGTTGTTGCCGTCAACAGGGTCAGAATCTGAAAGTGAACTGATTTAAACTGTTGCATGTTTTATCTGGTATCTAAATGTTAGCGGCGCACGTTTTATGTAGACACACTTGGAATGTTGTCTTTTTATCGAAGAACCAGATATTTTCTGAGTTGCTCCTTTTGTTTATACTGAAGATTCAACCAGGAGAGTTTCATACCTTTCCAAGCTTTGGAAGTGCACCAATGCCAGACACCTAACATTGTCTATGCAGAAAATGAACAGGACTTTTACTACAGGAAGTCCACAGTAGATGCCTGAAATAACCCCTACTCTTTTGCAACTCTATTTTAGAGATAAGGAAGTCAGTACAGGAGGGCCATCAGCTCCAGGTCCTACACACAGGACCACTGCAGCATTCCACTACCTCTCTCTCACTCACCCTTCACTTTTTTTCCTCCTTTGCCGAGTCCCGCCTCATCACCTCGCTTTCTCTCTTCCCACTCCTCTGGCGTTCTCTCATCTTTCTCCCCCCTGCTGCATCCTCTCCACCTCTCTTCCCCTCCTCCCCACATGTCTGTCTGTTCGAAACTGGAGCAACGTCTTAATCGAGACTCTGAGACGTGACGGGAATTTCTAAGCAACCCCAGCTCTGCGGTACAGACACAAACACACACACACACACACACACACACACACACACACACACACACATTCTGCTTGGCAGCCAATTAACAGCCTGCGATCCAGCGCCAAAGGAATAACTGCATGCTGATGAGCTGGCGGCTCTACGTGTGTGTGTGTGTGTGTGTGTGTTTGTGATGAGCTGGTGGCCGTCAGAACCACTTACACAGATAGAAGGATATCTCTTTTATGTGTTCAAGGGAAAGAGGGGGATTATGGCGCATTAAAAACCATCTCTGTGAGGGACAAACTAAGACAGGAACAAGGAAGTGCGAGTTTTTGCCCGAGAATCTCTTTGTGTGTGTGTGTGTGTGTGTGTGTGTGTGTGTGTGTGTGTGTGTGTGTGTGTGTGTGTTTTGATGCTGTCCCAGCAGCATCAACGTATGTGTGTGTTTCTGCATACAAGCAGCATTAGGAGAACAATGCGGATGATGTGCATGGAGCTGAGTCTTGCTTTCTCCTCCTCATCCTCCTCCTCCTCATCCTTCCTGTTTTCGTTACCCTTCGTTCTTCTTATCCTCCTCACTTCTATCCTGCCTTCACTTTGGGGAGTTCATCCAAAGGTGAATGCCTGACAAAAAAATTCTCTCCCCTAAAAAAACTCATATATTCTCTTTATGTGTCAAAAATATTGACACCAGCCTTGACACAATATCCCCGAGCAGCAAAGCGCATCCAGATTTCATCATCCGAGAGATAGAATATGTTGAAAAGAAGGCTGTGGGTTTAAATCCTGCCTTCTGTGTTGTTGTTGTTGCCCTACTTCTCTGCACAGCCCTCCATATCAATCTTGTCTGTACACTCTCTGGATAAATATATAAAATACTGGCAGACGAAAGGTGTAAACTACTTATAACAAGTGAGTAAAATAATAATCCGTTCTGTCTCAATTACAGCACATTACTAGTACACGGTATTATATTAACTGAGAATAACTCACCTGTACAGTGTATTGTTTCCTTTTATTTCACTGAAATCTGTCTTCAACATGAAACAGGTGCTATTTTATTTCTGTGTAACTCAGTTTTACACGTATGCATCCAGATTAGGTTGTTCACATAATGATCTCTTTAGATGTGATCTGGACAGCGGACTGTAGTCAGTGCAACATTATCATTTCATGCATAAAAGCATCAGTATGGTTGTGTTGTTCACTTTTGATCCAAACTAAAACCAGTACGGTATGTGTCACAAAAATAAATGAAAGAGTGATTGGAAAGTACAAATTAAAAGTTACAGTATTAATTAGAAACTCTGTGTAATCACAGGTAGCAATGTGCAGTGTTAGTAAATTCATTTTGTGTTTTGTTAAACTAAGATGACAACTAGTGGCAAAGTGCTGAGATAGCAGGAAAGTTGCCTGGCTTTGGAGGATAAGTTTACTGGTAAATTTTAGTGGAAGGAAAGGCTGCCATCTAGTGGAGACATGTGAAAACGACAAGGAGGGATCAGAGGAAACTATGTGCAGTATATAAAAGCTTTAGACAGCCTCATGCTGAGATATGAAAACGACGCTGTTTTTCATCTGAGAAACTCAAAAGACTACATCCACTGAGGAGGCTGTCTCTCATGGATTACAGTTTTCCCTCATAAGTAGCTGGTGGCAGGGCGAATGTAGTATTCACCAAATTTCCATTCTAAGAGATGTATCTATAGAAAGAAGAAAATAGTATTATTCACATATACCGTATGTTTTAATGTTTCCTACATTCCTGAAATTCCCCATTTACTTGTTTCTTCTAGTCAAAGCAATGACTAACCTTTTATTATCCTCCATCTTTGACATTTCAAACTAATTTTGAAAGCATGTTTTTCTCAATCTCTAAAATCTAACCTTATTGCAAAAAAGACGCACACAGAGAGTGACACACACTCAATCATAAATATACAAAGTAGAGTGCTGATTCTGACAATGACATGACTAGATTATCTTTTAAAAATAACCATCAAATGGAAAAGTTCCTGAAGAAATGGAAATGGAAAGAAATGGCATAATGCCTTCACCAGTGTATATTTCAAAAGTTACATTTTCTTAACACATATTATGCAAATTTTACCTATATTGTAGGTGAAATCTTCATTTGTACTGATGAATCTTTTTCAAACAGCAAACTTGATCATGAACGATCCAGTGACGTCAGCACCCCTGAGTAACAGCTCCACCCAGTGGAGAGCTGTGGAAACGACAGGAAAGTTCCTGAAGACTCTGGAGCTCCTCCAGTTCGAATAGAAAAGCCGGGACAGTCCCACTGCTGAGACAGAAAGCAACACAAGCAACACAGAAGAGGACAGACACTTTAACAGTGTTTCATCTCACAGCAAGAGGACTCAACGCTAAACACACAGAGGAGATGCTGTGCTCTCATGGACTCCAGTCTGCCCTCAGTCCATTCATGGACTTCTACTGGCCTGTACGCAGTCTGTGGCCAGAGGTCAGACCTCTGCTCTACCAGCAGGATCTGCTGCAGAGAAACCTACAGGAGCTCCGCAGCAGTCTGGAGCTGATGGACAAACTTCAACACGAGATCCTGGAGGAGACGGAGCCCTTCCAAACCAGCGTGGCCCTGCAGCCGGTCTCCTACCAGCTGCAGGAAGAGGGAGAGCACTTTGGCCTGACCCTGGACACTCAAGGCTTTTCCCCAGAGGAGCTGTCTGTCAGGCAGGTGGGCAGGAAGCTGAGAGTCAGCGGGAAGACAGAGCAGAAGCAGGAGGACGGGAAAGGCTCCTACTCTTACAGACGCCAGGAGTTCAGACAGGAGTTAGATCTGCCGGAAGGCCTGAACCCTGAAGCCGTCACCTGCTACCTGGCTCCAGACGGGAAGCTCCGCATCCAGGCGGCCAAAGCTCCATGTGTGGAGGAGGCTGAGAGAGAGCTGACTATCAAGAGGAGCTCGGAGGAGAAAACACAGCAGAGTGTGTGTTCACACACAGAAGGCAGCAGCACAGAGACAGACAGCAGCACACAGCACAAACCTGAAAACATGGACTCATCTACATGTTGTTCGAACAATGTATAGTAAATGTGTTTTATACAAGTGTTAAATGATGAGCATGTGCCATCTCTCTCTCTCTCTCTCTCTCTCAATTCTCAGTTCTGTGTCTCAATTCAATTCAATGCAATAGGCTATATATATATATATATATATATATATATATATATCTAAACAATTATACTTTAACAATGCAAGACAAACAAAAACAATGCAATCTACTGATAACCTCAGACATGGACACATTTGTTAGAATTTTTGCCAAGGGAAACAGGTGACTGATGTTGCAGATGGATAGATAAAAAGAAATAAACAAATGGGTATGACTGATATACTGTACATATGGCTTTTCTCGTTGCTGTTGGATGTACCTAACAAAGTAAAGAAAAGAGAATAAAAAGCTTCATAAAATGTTCTGATTTTGCCCTGTTGGATTATACATATTCATAATAATCCCCCTCTCACCCCTCGTGGGGTGGTGTGTGTCATCCTCAAGCTCGGGTCCTCTACCTCAGGCCTGGCAGTTTGAGGGTTCTGCGCAGTATCTTAGCTGTTCCTAGGGCTGCACTCTTCTGGACAATGACTTCAGATGTTGTACCTGGAATCTGCTGGAGCCACTCTCCCAGTGCTCAGATTACCACTGGCACCACTGTTGCTTTTATTCTCCACATCTTTTCTAGCTCCTCTTTCAGTCCTTGGTATTTTTCAAGCTTCTCATGTGCCTTCTTCTTTATGTTGCTGTCGCTCGGGATTGCTACATCCATCACCACTACCTTTTTCTGCTGTTTGTCGATCAACATAATGTCTGGTTGGTTAGCCATCACCAGTTTGTCACTCTGGATATGGAAGTCCCACAGGATCTTAGCTCGGTCATTCTCAATTACCTTAGGATGTGTCTTCCATTTTGACCTTGGGACTTCCAGCCCATACTTATGGCAGATGTTCCTGTACACTATGCCAGCCACTTGGTTATAGCATTCTATGTATGCTGTCCCTGCCTGCATCTTACACCCTGCTGTTATGTGCTGAACTGTCTCCGGGGGCCTCTTTGCGCAGTCTGCACCTGGGGTCCTGTCTGTTGTGGTAGACCCCAGCCTCTATTGATCTTGTACTGAGTGCCTGTTCTTGTGCTGCCATGATTAGTGCTTCTGTGCTGTCCTTTAGTCCAGCTGTTTCCAGCCACTGGTAGGATTTCTTGATATCAGCCACTTCTTCTATCTGTCGGTGGTACATGCCATGCAGGGGGCTTGTCTCTCCATGATGGTTCATCCTCCTTCTCCTTATCATCCTGGGGGTTTCTGCTGCCTGAGGTATTCACTTAGCAGTTCATCATTTGAGGCCATCTTCCCAATGTATTCCTGGATTTGTTGTTTCATCCTGGACAGTGGATCTGACACTCACTAGTCCTGGGCCTTCTTAATAAATTTGAATAGAATACTACTTTATTAATCCCCTTGGGGAAATGAATCTTCTGCATTAAACCCATCCAAACACCCCATACACAAACACACAGCCATAATGTGAAGAGGTATCAATGCCATCTGGCCAGGGATTCAAACCAGCAACCTTCGGACTACTAGTTTGCTTCTCTAACATCTGGGTCACCTACCGCCCAAGTTGCCCACCTATTATTTCTACCAGCCCAGTATAATATCGCTGGCTAAAACTGGCCCTGACAGGCAGACAAAGACACATAATAGACAGACTTCATATTTGCTGAATTATTGTCATAACAAATGTTATGTTACTGACTGTCATGATTTCTCACCGAATTTGCAAATAAAACAAATATCATCATATCATTTCTTATATCAGAATCAGAAATACTTTATTGATCCCAGAAGGGAAACTCTTTTGTTACAGCTGCTCACTATCAGGTCGATGCACACAGTAATAGAAGTACTAACCAAATCAAAATATAATACACTATAATATAGGCAAGATAAATTAAGTACAATATGGATACATGGATATAAGTATAAAAGCTACATAAGTGTAAGTACAAAAGTGGATTTAGAGGTTGATAGTTTGATAAGTATGCACGGTATAATAATACAATGTAATAATATAAGTAATAAGTAATAGTGCAATAATGAGAACTGTCAAGTTAAGTGTAGCTTATTAAGATGATTATGAGATGGTCGATATTGCACTGCAGTAATAGAAGTTTGAATAAATAAAATAAATATCTGAAAACGGAGTATATTGCACAGGAGTATTAAACAGAGAATATTGCACAATTATTGTAGTAGTTCAAGTATTGCAGTGATGTTAATGGTCCAAAGTCCAGTTTATCGACTTAGGGTCATATAGACCGACACTTAAAGGGAGGAGTTAAAGAGTTTGATGGCCACAGGCACGGATGACTTCCTGTGGCGCTCTGTGGTGCATTTTGGGGGGAAGAGTCTTTCGCTGAAGGTGCTCCTTTGTTGTGTGAGTGGGTGGGAGACACTGCCCAAGATGGCATGTAGTTTGGCCAGCATCCTCCTCTCTGACACCACCGCCAGAGAGTCCAGCTCCACCCCCACAGTGTCACTGGCCTTACGGATCAGTTTGTTGAGCCTGTTAGCGTCCGCTACCCTCAACCTGCTGCCCCAGCATGCAACAGCATACAAGATAGCACTGGCCACCACAGACTCATAAAACATCCTCAGCATTATCCGGCAGATGTTGAAGGACCTCAGCCTCCTCAGAAAATAGAGGCGGCTCTGGCCATTCCTGTAAAGAGCTTGAGTGTTCTTAGCCCAGTCCAGTTTATTGTCCATGTGTACTCCCAGGTACTTGTACTCCTCTACAATGTCCACACTGACCCCCTGGATGGAAACCGGGGTCACTGGTGCCTTGGCCCTTCGTAGATCCACAACCAGCTCCTTAGGGGTCTTCATTATGTGGGAGGTCAATGCCACCTGTCTGTAGTCCTTGGAGCCACTGGGACGCGGCGTCTTTGGCACAGGAACAAGGCAAGATGTCTTCCACAGAACATGGACCCTTTGAAGACACAGGCTCAGATTGAAGACATGTTGAAGGACTCCACATAGCTGGGGGGCACAGGCTTTTAGCACCCCGGGGCCTGCAGCCTTGTTTGAGTGAAGATTCATCAGCTGTCCTCTCACCTGGTCAGCAGTCAGGCACACAGCAGAGGTTACAGACGAGGAGGGGTCGTCAGTCTTGAGAGGGCTGTTAGCCTGATAGCCAGTCAAGGGGGGAGTAGGACTCTCCCAGGAAGATGAAGGAGGGGGGAGCAGTGGACTCAAAGGAGTATGACACATCAGGACAACTATTATTGGTGTATATATGTGTTGTCACTTGTGCTTCAATATATATAGATTTTTAATTTTTGAATTTCCATTCATGCTTGAACAATTGACAGGTTGTGTGTCACTGTTTACATTTTCCGAAAGTTAAAAATTCCTATTTCTTATGTTTTGTGGATGGCAGCAGATGGAAAGGATAAATTAATTATACAGCCTTAATTTGACTGGGAGGAGACAAATGATGTGATCACATTCAAACTTATATTCAACTATCGTGACTTAAACAAGAGAAAGTCCAAAGTGGTGGAAACCTGACAGAAAGGAAAACCTGATAAATGTTGACTGCACCACAGAAACTCTCAAATCATAGTTTTTAACAACATACTTCTCCTCATCTTCATGAATACTTGGATATTTTTCTGCTTTGTATTTATTTAAAATTCATGTTGTTGTTGTTTTTAAGCACATCTTACACAGGATATGATATGAACAAATTCAGAAAATCCTTCAGTTCAAAACCTGACCCAATATCTAAAGCACAAATAGCATGAAGGGAAGTGATGAGATCAAATACCTGAGAAACCTGTTTCAGTAAATAAAACCTTAATGTCAATAATTCCAGTCAA